>NW_028318366.1:1200000-1500000 GCF_062004578.1 Staurois parvus
TCTCTGGTGGGTTCCCATGACTGGATCCATCTGTAGGAAACACACACACTGACTGAATCCATTGTTTCTATGTGTTTATCAGATGATGGGGGATCTAGGTGGATCCTCCGTACTGCTCTCTCCTTTACAATAAAGTCTCCTCTTACCCGGTGATGTGAGGGGCGACTGACTGTCCATCATGACATCCTTGTAGAGATCCTTGTGTCCTTCTAAATATTGATGTGTATCCTCTGCTGGAGATAAAAGATGTCACAGTGACTATGGAGAAAGAGGACGGACATGACAATGGAGGAAGAGGACAGACATGACTATGGAGGAAAAGGACGGACAGGACTATGGAGGAAGAGGACGGACAGGACTATAGAGGAAGAGGATGGACATGGCTATGGAGGAAGAGGACAGACATGACTGGGGGGTTACTGGGTGTAAATAGAACATAACATCTTATTACTGGTTTATGACTGTAGTCTGCCTGGTCTGTATTTGAGAATCATCCCCCCTATTCATGTGATCCTTATCAGTTCCTAATTGGGGTGGAGATGAGTGCTCATTGGGCCATCCCCTTATAAATTTAGAACAGCTTATGGGGGGAGATCACTGATGGTGGGGCACAGTCACTGATGGGGTGCTGCATTTGAGTGTGTGCTGCGTTGATGAAGTGCTAAGAAGCAGTTGAACTAAAGTAGAAGGAAGATAAAACAACAAGAAACTCTCCTGCATGCTGAACAGACTGCAAGCAAACACCCCGGGAAACATCTCCTACAAGTCTGAGTGCCACTCTGTGTACCTTTCATATGTCCCCTCTACTCCTCCTTTTCATATTACTTTCCTGCGTTCCCAAAATCTCACTTCTTTACCCCTCTGCTCCACCCCAAAACTTGTACATCTCCCCCTCACTGCTACCATCTCCCTACTACTGCTCTCATCACCTCCTGCTGATACTTCACTCTCCTGCTGACCCAAACACCAGGACTGGAAGGCATGTGCGCTCGTGTACAACCCGCTCCCATCTTACTTTCCTCACCCTCCTTCTCCTAACCTCTGGGGATATCTCCCCAAACCCTGGACCTCCACTATCTCACCCCCACACCAGGCACCCTCCTTCTCCTAACCTCTGGGGGTATCTCCCCAAACCCAGGTCTCCAACTATCTCACCCCCACACCAGGCACCCTCCTTCTCCTAACCTCTGGGGAAATCTCCCCAAACCCTGGACCTCCACTATCTCACCCCCACACCAGGCACCCTCCTTCTCCTAACCTCTGGGGATATCTCCCCAAACCCTGGTCTCCAACTATCTCACCCCCACACCAGGCACCCTCCTTCTTCTCCTAACCTCTGGGGATATCTCCCCAAACCCTGGTCCTCCAGTATCTAAAACCCACACCAGGCACCCTCCTTCTCCTAACCTCTGGGGATATCTCCCCAAACCCTGGTCCTCCACTATCTCACCCCCACACCAGGCATCGTCTTTCTTCCATGGAATAGCCACAATCCCCTCAATTTAATATCAGTCCCTGTGCTCCCAAAAACCAGGCTCCCTTTTTCATAAGCGCTCTGGAATGCCCGCTCTGTCTGTAATAAGCTCACCTCTGTCCATGACCTTTTTGACTCTCCCTTAACCTACTAGCAATTACAGAAACCTGGCTCCAAGCAGCAGATTCTGCTTCCCCCACAGCACTTTCCTATGGAGGCCTCCTCTGGACCCACTCACCCAGACCCAGTGGTCAGAAAGGTGGTAGGGTTGGTTTGCTTCTGTCCCCACTGAGCACCTTTCAAGTCCTCCTCTCTATCCTTCTCTTCTTTCGAGACTCACTGCATCCAGCTGTTTTCTCCCATTTCTCTGAGGATTGCAGTGATCTATCGGCCTCCTGGACCCGTGTCCCGCTTTCTTGATGATTTCGCTGCCTGGCTACCCTACTTTCTCTCCTCTGAGCTACCCGCTATCATTCTCAGAGATTTTAACATCCTTATTAATGTCAACAACCCGGCTACATCCCAACTCTTCAACATAACCTCATCTTTTGCAATAGCACAATGTATACAGTCCTCCACTCACTCTGATGGACACGGTCCTCCACTCACTCTGATGGGAGAACATTAGACCTTGTTTTCTCCCATCTTTGCACTTTCCTCTCTCTGATCACAATCTCATCACCTTCACAGTCTCCTCGTCTTCAAACACCTATCCCTCCAAGCAGCAAACAATTACCCGCAGAAACCTCCACAACTTGAACCCGGCTCCTTTCCACTCTGCAACTGACCAACTCTATGACAGAATCTCTCCCCTGTCCTGCCCTGACCTGGCCACTGCTGTCTATAACAGTTCACTATCATCCACATTAGACTCACTTGCTCCTCTAACAACACGAAGTATCAGGCCCCAACCGTTACAACCTTGGCAGACTGAAGACACCAGAAATCTTAAGTGACATAGTCGTGCGCTGGAGCGATTGTGGCGTAAAACCAAATCTCAGCAAGCATTCACCCGATATAAATCTGTTTTCTTCACATACAATTCCTCCCTCCATGCTGCCAAACAAGACGACTTTGTCCCTCTCATTAATACCTTCTCATTTAGTCCTCGTTGTCTCTTCTCTACCTTTAACTCTCTACTTTCTCCACCTCCACCCAGTACCTCACTCACTGCTCATGAGATTGCAAATCATTTCAAAAACAAGACTGATGCAATTCGTAGGGACATCACCACTGCACAGACATCCATCCCACTTAGCATACCTTATACTAAACCTCTCTCAACACTTTCCTCTTCTGACCTCGCTACTACCGAAGAGGTCACTAAGGTTTTCTCAGAAGCCTGTCTCACCACCTGCCCCCTTGATCCTGTCCCCTCACAACTACTACGGTCACCCTCTTCTTCCATCCTATGCTCCCTCACTCACATCTTCAATCTTTCCCTCTCTCCTGGTGCCTTCCCCTCCCCTCTAAAGCATGTGCATATAACTCCCATGTTTAAAAAGCCCTCCCTGGACCCCACCAACCTGAACAACTTAAGACCCATCTCCCTGCTGCCATTTACCTCTAAACTCCTAGAACGCTTAGTCTACAATCGCCTGAGCTCCTCCCACCTCACCGACAACAACCTTCTTCACCCTTTACAGTCTGGCTTTCACTCACTACACTCCACTGACACCGCCCAACTAAACCTCACTAGTGATCCACTAACTGCTAAGACCAATGGCCACTACTCCATACTCATCCTAACCAATGGCCACTACTCCATAATAATCCCAACCAATGGCCACTACTCCATACTAATCCAAACCGATGGCCACTACTCCATACTAATCCAAACCGATGGCCACTAATCCGTACTCATCCAAACCAATGGCCACTAATCCGTACTCATCCCAACCGAAGGCCACTACTCCGTACTCATCCCAACCGATGGCCACTACTCCATACTAATCCAAACCGATGGCCACTAATCCGTACTCATCCAAACCAATGGCCACTAATCCGTACTCATCCCAACCGACGGCCACTACTCCGTACTCATCCCAACCGACGGCCACTACTCCGTACTCATCCCAACCGACGGCCACTACTCCGTACTCATCCCAACCGACGGCCACTACTCCGTACTCATCCCAACCGACGGCCACTACTCCGTACTCATCCCAACCGACGGCCACTACTCCGTACTCATCCCAACCGACGGCCACTACTCCGTACTCATCCCAACCGACGGCCACTACTCCGTACTCATCCCAACCGACGGCCACTACTCCGTACTCAACCCAACCGACGGCCACTGCTCCGTACTCAACCCAACCGACGGCCACTGCTCCGTACTCAACCCAACCGACGGCCACTGCTCCGTACTCAACCCAACCGACGGCCACTGCTCCGTACTCAACCCAACCGACGGCCACTGCTCCGTACTCATCCCAACCGACGGCCACTGCTCCGTACTCATCCCAACCGACGGCCACTGCTCCGTACTCATCCCAACCGACGGCCACTGCTCCGTACTCATCCCAACCGACGGCCACTGCTCCGTACTCATCCCAACCGACGGCCACTGCTCCGTACTCATCCCAACCGACGGCCACTGCTCCGTACTCATCCCAACCGACGGCCACTGCTCCGTACTCAACCCAACCGAGGGCCACTGCTCCGTACTCATCCCAACCGACAGCCACTACTCCGTACTCATCCCAACCTACGGCCACTACTCCGTACTCATCCCAACCTACGGCCACTACTCCGTACTCATCCCAACCTACGGCCACTACTCCGTACTCATCCCAACCTACGGCCACTACTCCGTACTCATCCCAACCTACGGCCACTACTCCGTACTCATCCCAACCTACGCCCACTACTCCGTACTCATCCCAACCTACGGCCACTACTCCGTACTCATCCCAACCTACGGCCACTACTCCGTACTCATCCCAACCTACGGCCACTACTCCGTACTCATCCCAACCAACGGCCACTACTCCGTACTCATCCCAACCAACGGCCACTACTCCGTACTCATCCCAACCAACGGCCACTACTCCGTACTCATCCCAACCAACGGCCACTACTCCGTACTCATCCCAACCAATGGCCACTACTCCATACTTATCCCAGCCACTGGCCACTACTCCATACTCCTCCCAACCAATGGCCACTAATCCATACTCTTACTACTTGACCTCTCTGCAGCTTTTGATATGGGTGACCATTCTCTCCTCCTCAAAAAACTACACTCTCTGAGTATCAGAGACTCTGCTCTCTCCTGGTTCTCCTCCTACCTATCATAGCGCTCCTTCAGCGTTACCTATAATGCTGCCTCCTCCTCTTCACTCCCTCTTTCTATAGGGGTGCCTCAAGGATCTGTCCTTGGACCACTTCTCTTCTACATCAACACCTCCTCCTTTGGTCACTTGATAAACTCCCATGGCTTAAAGTACCATCTCTATGATAATGATACATAAATCTATCTTTCTACTCCTCACCTCACCCCTTCAGTCACCTCCTCATCTCACCCCTTCAGTCTCCTCTCGCATTACTAACCTACTAAGCGAATAATCGGCATGGATGTCACTCCACTTCCTCTAACTCAATCTTTCCAAAACTGAGCTCTTAGTATTCCCTCCAGCCCATGCCCCCTCCCCTGACTTCTCCATCAAGATCAATAACACAATCATCAGTCCCTCCCCTCATGCCAGGGTACTAGGTGTGATCCTAGACTCCCATCTGTCCTTTCAACCCCAAATCCAATCGCTGTCCAAATCTTGTAGACTTCACCAAGACAACATCTCCAAGATACGCCATTCCTAAACTCGGAAACCACTAAGCAACTTATTCACTCCCTTGTTATATCTCGCCTTGACTATTGTAACTCCCTCCTCATTGTCGACCTCATCGCAGGCTATCCCATCTTCAGTCTATCATTAATGCTTCTGCCAGACTCATCCACCTTAATATCTATTCTGTATCTGCCACCCCTCTATGCCAATCCCTTCACTGGCCTCCACTCAGTGTCCTCCACCCCTCTCTGCCAATCCCTCCACTGACCTCCACTCAGTGTTCTCCACCCTTCTCTGCCAAGCCCTCCACTGGCCTCCATTCACTGTCCTCCACCCCTCTCTGCCAATCCCTCCACTGGCCTCCATTCAGTATCCTCCACCCCCTCTGTAAATCCCTCCACTGGCTTCCCGTAGCCCAATGGATATAATTCAAAACATTAACAATAACATATAAAGCCATTTATAAATCTGCCCCAAATTACATCACCAATCTTGTCTCCAAATATCACCCAAACCGTCCTCTCCGCTCCTTGCAAGACCTAATACACAATTTATCAGACTATCGCCTACTCTGCTCACTTTTAGGCGATCTCTGAAAACCGATCTCTTCAGGGAAGCCTATCCTGCCCTCAACTAATAATGGAATCTTCTACTCCTCCTACCAGTCCATCCCCCACAGTTACTACCTTTTGTACCACTAGCCCCTCCCTTTTAGATTGTAAGCTCCCAAGATCAGGCCCTCCTATCCCTCTTGTATTGAACTGTATTGTTGCTGTATTGTCTCCCGTTATATTGTAAAGTGCTGAGAAAACTGTTGGTGCCATAAATCCTGTATAATAATTACCTCCTCTACTGCCAGGTCCACAAACCTCTCCGATCTCCTTCAGACCACATAGAGCTTTGTGTCTTTATTCCAGATCACTTCTTGTCTGTTCCTGACATCACTTCCTGTCTGTATTCCATAGAGGAGTCCTGTCTGGGTAGTAGAAATGAGATCACCATCTTGTGGAATTTAGAGGAACTGCAGCCCCGAGAAATGTCCCATGATAACCATTCCTGCATTGTATTACCTTACAGGGATATCAGTAAAGTGACAAAATACCTAAAAAAAAGTAAGAAACAATAAACCTAACTCTTATGCAACCAACTGTTTAAAACAGTTACTTAATTACAGATATAAAAGTCTTAAAGATACAGAACACAAGATAAAAACAAAGGTATACATAATAAAAAAGAAACCTCCAAAATCAGACACACTACCCAGAATGTCCCGTCCTTTCTATCAGCAAAAGACACAGACTACCCAGAATGTCCCATCCTTCCTATTAGAGAGAAACAGACTACTCAGAATGTCCCATCCTTCCTATTAGAGAGAGACAGACTACCCAGAATGTCCCGTCCTTCATATCAGAGACTGAAAAAGACTACCCAGAATGTCACGTCCTTCATATCAGAGAGAGAAAGACTACCCAGAATGTCCCGTCCTTCATATCAGACACTGAGACAGACTAGCCAGAAAGTCCCATCCTTCATATCAGAGAGAGACAGACTACCCAGAATGTCCCATCCTTCCTATCAGAGAGAGACAGACTACCCAGAATGTCCCATCCTTCCTATAAGAGAGAGAGACAGAATACCCAGAATGTCCCGTCCTTCATATCATAGAAACAGACTACCCAGAATGTCCCATCCTTCCTATCAAAGAGAGAGACAGACTACCCAGAATGTCCCATCCTTCCTATCAGAGAGAGACAGACTACCCAGAATATCCAATCCTTAAAATCAGAGAGAAAAAGACTACCCACAATGTCCTGTCCTTCATATCATAGAGACAGACTACCAAGAATGTTCCATCCTTCCTATCAGAGAGAGAGACAGACTACCCAGAATGTCAAATCCTTTCTATCAGAGAGAGACAGACTACCCAGAATGTCAAGTCCTTTAATATCAGAGAGAGAGACAAATGACCCAGAATGTCCCGTCCTTCATATCCAAGAGAGACAGACTACCCAGAATGTCCAATCCTTCTTATCAGAGACCGAGACAGACTACCCTGAATGTCCCGTCTTTCATATCAAAGAGAGAGAGAGACAGACTACCCAGAATGTCCCGTCCTTTCTATCAGAGAGAGAGAGACAGACTACCCAGAATGACCCATCCTTCATATCAAAGACCAAGAAAGACTACCTAGAATGTCTCATCCTTCCTATCAGAGAGAGACAGACTACCCAGAATGTCCCGTCCTTCTTATCAGAGGCCGAGACAGACTACCCAGAATGTCCCGTCTTTCATATCAAAGAGAGAGAGAGACAGACTACCCAGAATGTCCCGTCCTTTCTATCAGAGAGAGAGAGACAGACTACCCAGAATGACCCATCCTTCATATCAGAGAGAGACAGACTACCCAGAATGTCCCATCCTTCCTACGGGAGAGGGAGAGGGAGAGGGAGAGGGAGAGGGAGAGGGAGAGGGAGAGGGAGAGGGAGAGGGAGAGGGAGAGGGAGAGGGAGAGGGAGAGGGAGAGGGAGAGGGAAACTACCCACAATGTCCCATCCTTAATATCAGAGAGACAGACCACCCAGAATGTCACGTCCTTCATATCAGAGACCGACTACCCAGAATGTCCAGTCCTTCATATCAGAGAGAGAGAGACAGACTACCCAGAATGTCCCGTCCTTTATATCAGAAAGAGACAGACTACCCAGAATGTCTCGTCTTTCATATGAGAGAGAGAGACAGACTACCCAGAATGTACCATTCTTCATATCAGAGAGAGAAAGACTACCAAAGAATGTCCAATCCTTGATATCAGAGAGAGACAGACTACGCAGAATGTCCCATCCTTCCAATCAGAGAGAGAGACAGACTACCCAGAATGTCTCTTCCTTCATATCAGAGACAGACTACCCAGAATGTCCTGTCCTTCATATCAGAGACAGACTATCCAGAATGTCTCGTCCTTCAAATCAGAGAGAGACAGACTAACCAAAATGTCACATCCTTCATATCAGAGACTGAAACAGACTACCCTGAATGTCCCGTCCTTCCTATCAAACAGAGACAGACTCCCCAGAATGTCCCATCCTTCATATCAGAGAGAGACAGACTACCCAGAATGTCCCGTCCTTCATATCAGAAGAACGAGACAGACTACCCATAATGTCCCGTCCTTCCTATCAGAGAGAGAAAGACTACCCAGAATGTCCCGTCCTTCCTATCAGAGAGAGACAGACTACCCAGAATGTCCCGACCTTCCTATCAGAGAGAGAAAGACTACCCAGAATTTCCCATCCTTCATATCAGAGAGAGAGACAGACTACCCAGAATGTCCCGACCTTCCTATCAGAGAGAGAAAGACTACCCAGAATTTCCCATCCTTCATATCAGAGAGAGAGACAGACTACCCAGAATGTCCCGTCGTTCCTATCAGAGAGAGACAGACTACCCAGAATGTCCCGTCCTTCCTATCAGAGAGAGAGACAGACTACCCAAACTGTTTCGTCCTTCCTATCAGAGAGAGACAGCCTACCCAAAATGTCCCGTCCCTCATATCAGAAACTGAGACAGACTACCCAGAATGTCCCAGCCTTCTTATCAGAGAGACAGACTACCCAGAATGTCCCGTCCTTCCTATTAGAGAGAGAAAGACTACCCAGAATGTACCACCCTTCATATCAGAGAGAGACAGACTACCCAGAATGTCCCATCCTTCCTATCAGAGAGAGACAGACTACCCAGAATGTCCCATCCTTCCTATCAGAGAGAGACAGACTACCCAGAATGTCCTGTCCTTCATATCATAGAGACAGACTACCCAGAATGTCCTGTTCTTCCTATCAGAGAGAGAGACAGACTACCCAGAATGTAAAGTCCTTCCTATCGGAGAGAGACAGACTACCCAGAATATCCCGTCCTTCAAATCAGAGAGAGACAGAATACCCAGAATGTCCCATCCTTCCTATCAGAGAGAGACAGACTACCCAGAATGTCCTGTCCTTCATATCATAGAGACAGACTACCCAGAATGTTCCGTCTTTCCTATCAGAGAGAGAGACAGAATACCCAGAATGTCCCATCTTTCATATCAGAGAGAGAGACAAACGACCCAGAATGTCCCGTCCTTCATATCCGAGAGAGACAGACTACCCAGAATGTCCCATCCTTCTTATCAGAGACCGAGACAGACTACCCCGAATGTCCCGTCCTTCATATCAGAGAGAGACAGACTACCCAGAATGTCCCGACCTTCATATCAGAGAGAGACAGACTACCCAGAATGTCCCGTCTTTCCTATCAGAGAGAGAGACAGACTACCCAGAATGTCCCGTCCTTCATATCAGAGAGTGACAAACTACCCAGAATGTCCCGTCCTTCATATCAGAGAGAGACAGACTACCCAGAATGTCCCGTCCTTCATACCAGAGAGAGACAGACTACCCAGAATGTCCCGTCCTTCATATCAGAGAGTGACAGACTACCCAGAATGTCCCGTCCTTCATATCAAAGAGAGAGACAGACTACCCAGAATGTCCTTCCCTTCATATCAAAGAGATACAGACTACCCAGAATGTCCCGTCCTTCATATCAGAGAGAGAGACTCCCCGAATGTCCCATCATTCATATCAGAGAGACAGACTATCCAGAATGCCCTGTCCTTCCTATCAGAGAGAGACAGACTCCCCAGAATGTCCCATCCTTCATAACAGAGAGAGACAGACTACCCAGAATGTCCCATCCTTCATATCAGAGAGAGAGCGCGACAGACTACCCAGAATGTCCCGTCCTTCATATCAGAGACAGACTATCCAGAATGTCTCGTCCTTCAAATCAGAGAGAGACAGACTAACCAAAATGTCTCGTCCTTCATATCAGAGACTGAAACAGACTATCCTGAATGTCCCGTCCTTCCTATCAAACAGAGACAGACTCCCCAGAATGTCCCATCCTTCATATCAGAGACCGAGACAGACTACCCAGAATGTCCCATCATTCATATCAGAGAGACAGACTATCCAGAATGCCCCATCCTTCCTATCAGAAAGAGACAGACTACCCTGAATGTCCCGTTCTTCCTATCAGAGACCGAGACAGACTACCCAGAATGTCCCATCATTCATATCAGAGAGACAGACTATCCAGAATGTCCCATCCTTCCTATCAGAGAGAGACAGACTCCCCAGAATGTCCCGTCCTTCATAACAGAGTGAGACAGACTACCCAGAATGTCTCGTCCTTCATATCAGAGAGAGACAGACTACCCAGAATGTCCCATCCTTCTTATCAGAGACCGAGACAGACTACCCAGAATATCCCATCCTTCATATCAGAGAGAGAGCGTGACAGACTACCCAGAATGTCACGTCCTTTCTATCAGAGAGAGGGAGATAGACTACCCAGAATCTCCCATCCTTCCTATAAGAAAAAGAAAGACTACCCATAATGTCCCGTCCTTCATATCAGAGAGAGAGACAGACTTCCCAGAATGTCCCGTCCTTCATATCAGAGAGTGACAGACTACCCAGAATGTCCCGTCCTTCATATCAGAGACGATACAGATTACCCAGAATGTCCCGTCCTTCATATCAGAGAGAGACAGACTACCCAGAATGTCCTTTCCTTCATATCAAAGAGAGACAGACTACCCAGAATGTCCCGTCCTTCATATCAAAGAGATACAGACTACCCAGAATGACCAGTGCTTTATATCATAGACCGAGACAGACTATCCAGAATGTCTCATCTTTCATATGAGAGAGAGAGACAGACTACCCAGAATGTCCCATCCTTGATATCAGAGCGAGACAGACTACCCAGAATGTCCAATCCTCCATATCAGAGACCAAGACAGACTACCTAGAATATCCAATCCTCCATATCAGAGAGAGACAGACTACCCAGAATGTCTCATCCTTCCTATCAGAGAGAGACAGACTACCCAGAATGTCTTGTCCTTCATATCAGAGACAGACTACCCAGAATGTCCCGTTCTTCAAATCAGAGAGAGACAGACTAACCAGAATGTCCCATCCTTCATATCAAAGAGAGAGAAACTACCCAAAATGTCTCATCCTTCATATCAGAGTCTTAGACAGACTACCCAGAATGTCCCGTCCTTCATATCAGAGAGAGACAGACTCCCCAGAATTTCCCGTCCTTTATATCAGAGACCGAGACAGACTACCTAGAATATCCAATCCTCCATATCAGAGAGAGACAGACCACCCTGAATGTCTCATCCTTCCTATCAGAGAGAGACAGACTACCCAGAATGTCTCGTCCTTCCTATCAGAGACAGACTACCCAGAATGTCCCATCCTTCATATCAGAGACAGACTCACCAGAATCTCCCGTTTTTCATATCAGAGAGAGTCAGACTATCCAGAATGTCCCGTCCTTCATATCAGAGAGAGTCAGACTATCCAGAATGTCCCGTCTTTTATATCAGAGACCGAGACAGACTACCCAGAATGTCCCATCTTTCATATCAGAGAGAGACAGACTACCCAGAATTTCCCATCCTTCATATCAGAGAGAGACAGACTCCCCAGAATGTCCCCTCCTTCATATCAGAGACGGAGACAGACTACCCAGAATGTCCCGTCCTTTCTATCAGAGAGAGAGACAGACTACCCAGAATGTCCCATCCTTCATATCAGAGAGAGAGACAGACTACCCAGAATGTCCCGTTCTTCATATCAGAGACCGAGACAGACTATCCAGAATGTCCCATCCTTGATATCAGAGAGAGACAGACTACCCAGAATGTCCAATCCTCCATATCAGAGACCGAGACAGACTACCTACAATATCCAATCCTCCATATCAGAGAGAGATAGACTCCCCAGAATGTCCCATCCTTCATATCAGAGAGAAACAGACTACCCAGAATGTCCCGTCCTTCATATCCGAGACCGAGACAGACTACCCAGAATGTCCTGTCCTTCATATCAGAGACAGACTATCCAGAATGTCTCGTCCTTCAAATCAGAGAGAGACAGACTAACCAAAATGTCTCATCCTTCATATCAGAGACTGAAACAGACTACCCTGAATGTCCCGTCCTTCCTATCAAACAGAGACAGACTCCCCAGAATGTCCCATCCTTCATATCAGAGAGAAACAGACTACCCAGAATGTCCCGTCCTTCATATCCGAGACCGAGACAGACTACCCAGAATGTCCCGTCCTTCCTATCAGGGAGAGAGAAAGACTACCCAGAATGTCCCATCCTTCCTATCAGAGAGAGACGGACTACCCAGAATGTCCCATCCTTCATTCCAGAGAGAGACAGACTACCCAGAATGTCCCGTCCTTCATATCAGAGAGTGACAGACTACCCAGAATGTCCCGTCCTTCATATCAAAGAGAGAGACAGACTACCCAGAATGTCCCATCCTTCCTATCAGAGAGAGACGGACTACCCAGAATTTCCCGTCCTTCCTATCAGAGAGAGAGAGAGAGACAAACTACCCAGAATGTCCCATCCTTCAAATCAGAGAGAGACAGACCACCCAGAATGTCCCGTCCTTCATATTATAGACCGACTACCCAGAATGTCCCGTCCTTCATATCATAGACCGAGACAGACTACCCAGAATGTCTCATCTTTCATATGAGAGAGAGAGAGACAGACCACCCAGAATGCCCCATCCTTCATACTACTATGGGATGATGATGGGATATTCTGGGTAGTCTGTCTCGGTCTCTGATAAAAAGGATGGGAAATTCTGGGTAGTCTGTCTCTCTCTGATATGAAGGATGGGACATTCTTGGGAGTCTGTCTCTCTCTGATAGGAAGGATGGGACATTCTGGGTAGTCTGTCTCTCTGATATGAATGATGGGACATTCTGGGTAGTCTGTCTCTCTGTTATGAAGGACGGGACATTCTGGGGAGTCTCTCTCTCTCTGATAGGAAGGATGGGGCATTCTGGATCCTTAATATCAGAGCGAGACAGACTACCCAGAATGTCCCATCCTTGATATCAGAGCGAGACAGACTACCCAGAATGTCCAATCCTCCATATCAGAGACCAAGACAGACTACCTAGAATATCCAATCCTCCATATCAGAGAGAGACAGACTACCCAGAATGTCTCATCCTTCCTATCAGAGAGAGAGACAGACTACCCAGAATGTCTCGTCCTTCCTATCAGAGACAGACTACCCAGAATGTCCTGTCCTTCATATCAGAGACAGACTACCCAGAATGTCCCGTTCTTCAAATCAGAGAGAGACAGACTAACCAGAATGTCCCATCCTTCATATCAGAGAGAGAGAGACTACCCAAAATGTCCCGTCCTTCCTATCAGAGAGAGACAGACTCCCCAGAATTTCCCATCCTTTATATCAGAGACCGAGACAGACTACCTAGAATATCCAATCCTCCATATCAGAGAGAGACAGACTACCCTGAATGTCTCATCCTTCCTATCAGAGAGAGACAGACTACCCAGAATGTCTCGTCCTTCCTATCAGAGACAGACTACCCAGAATGTCCTGTCCTTCATATCAGAGACAGACTCACCAGAATCTCCCGTTCTTCATATCAGAGAGAGTCAGACTATCCAGAATGTCCCGTCCTTTATATCAGAGACCGAGACAGACTACCCAGAATGTCCCGTCTTTAATATCAGAGAGAGACAGACTACCCAGAATGTCCCATCCTTCATATCAGAGAGAAACAGACTACCCAGAATGTCCCCTCCTTCATATCAGAGACGGAGACAGACTACCCAGAATGTCCCGTCCTTCATATCAGAGAGAGACAGACTACCCAGAATATCCCGTCCTTCATATCAGAGAGAGAGAGCGACAGACTACCCAGAATGTCCCGTCCTTTCTATCAGAGAGAGAGACAGACTACCCAGAATGTCCCGTCCTTCATATCAGAGAGAGACAGCCTACCCAGAATATCCCGTCCTTCATATCAGAGAGAGAGAGCGACAGACTACCCAGAATGTCCCGTCCTTTCTATCAGAGAGAGAGACAGACTACCCAGAATGTCCCGTCCTTCATATCAGAGAGAGACAGACTACCCAGAATGTCCCATCCTTCATATCAGAGAGAGACAGACTACCCAGAATGTCCCGTCCTTCATATCAAAGAGAGACAGACTACCCTTAATGTCCTTCCCTTCATATCAAAGAGATACAGACTACCCAGAATGTCCCGTCCTTCATATCAGAGAGAGACGGACTACCCAGAATGTCCCATCTTTCCTATCAGAGAGAGAGACAACTTACCCAGAATGTCCCATCCTTCAAATCAGAGAGAGACAGACCACCCAGAATGTTCCGTCCTTTATATCAGAGACCGACTACCCAGAATGTCCCGTCCTTCATATCAGAGAGAGAGACAGACTACCCAGAATGTCCCGTCCTTCATATCAGAAAGAGACAGACTACCAAGAATGTCCCGTTATTCATATCATAGACCGAGACAGACTACCCAGAATGTCTCATCTTTCGTATGAGAGAGAGAGACAGACAGACTACCCAGAATGTCCCATCCTTGATATCAAAGAGAGACAGACTACCCAGAATGTCCAATCCTCCATATCAGAGACCGAGACAGACTACCTAGAATATCCAATCCTCCATATCAGAGAGAGACAGACTACCCAGAATGTCTCGTCCTTCCTATCAGAGACAGACTACCCAGAATGTCCTGTCCTTCATATCAGAGACAGACTACCCAGAATGTCCCGTGCTTCAAATCAGAGAGAGACAGACTAACCAGAATGTCCCGTCCTTCATATCAGAGAGAGAGAGACTACCCAAAATGTCTCATCCTTCATATCAGAGTCTTAGACAGACTACCCTGAATGTCCCGTCCTTCCTATCAGAGAGAGACAGACTCCCCAGAATTTCCCGTCCTTTATATCAGAGACCGAGACAGACTACCTAGAATATCCAATCCTCCATATCAGAGAGAGACAAACTACCCTGAATGTCTCATCCTTCCTATCAGAGACCGAGACAGACTACCCAGAATGTCCCATCCTTCATATCAGAGAGAGTCAGACTACCCAGAATATCCCGTCCTTCATATCAGAGACAGACTCACCAGAATCTCCCGTTCTTCATATCAGAGAGAGTCTGACTCCCCAGAATATCCCGTCCTTCATATCAGAGAGAGTCAGACTACCCAGAATGTCCCATTCTTCATATCAGAGAGAGACAGACTACCCAGAATGTCCCGTCCTTTATATCAGAGACCGAGACAGACTACCCAGAATGTCCCATCCTTCATATCAGAGAGAGACAGACTACCCAGAATGTCCCATCCTTCATATCAGAGAGAGACAGACTACCCAGAATGTCCCATCCTTCATATCAGAGACGGAGACAGACTACCCAGAATGTCCCGTCCTTCATATCAGAGAGAGACAGACTACCCAGAATATCCCGTCCTTCATATCAGAGAGAGAGAGCGACAGACTACCCAGAATGTCCCGTCCTTTCTATCAGAGAGAGAGACAGACTACCCAGAATGTCCCGTCCTTCATATCAGAGAGAGACAGACTACCCAGAATGTCCCATCCTTCATATCAGAGATGATACAGATTACCCAGAATGTCCCATCCTTCATATCAGAGATGATACAGACTACCCAGAATGTCCTTTCCTTCATAACAGAGAGTGACAGACTACCCAGAATGTCCCGTCCTTCATATCAAAGAGAGACAGACTACCCTTAATGTCCTTCCCTTCATATCAAAGAGATACAGACTACCCAGAATGTCCCGTCCTTCATATCAGAGAGAGACGGACTACCCAGAATGTCCCATCTTTCCTATCAGAGAGAGAGACAACTTACCCAGAATGTCCCATCCTTCAAATCAGAGAGAGACAGACCACCCAGAATGTTCCGTCCTTCATATCAGAGACCGACTACCCAGAATGTCCCGTCCTTCATATCAGAGAGAGAGACAGACTACCCAGAATGTCCCGTCCTTCATATCAGAAAGAGACAGACTACCCAGAATGTCCCGTTATTCATATCATAGACCGAGACAGACTACCCAGAATGTCTCATCTTTCGTATGAGAGAGAGAGACAGACAGACTACCTAGAATGTCCCATCCTTGATATCAAAGAGAGACAGACTACCCAGAATGTCCAATCCTCCATATCAGAGACCGAGACAGACTACCTAGAATATCCAATCCTCCATATCAGAGAGAGACAGACTACCCAGAATGTCTCGTCCTTCCTATCAGAGACAGACTACCCAGAATGTCCTGTCCTTCATATCAGAGACAGACCACCCAGAATGCCCCATCCTTCATACTACTATGGGATGATGATGGGATATTCTGGGTAGTCTGTCTCGGTCTCTGATAAAAAGGATGGGAAATTCTGGGTAGTCTGTCTCTCTCTGATATGAAGGACGGGACATTCTTGGGAGTCTGTCTCTCTCTGATAGGAAGGATGGGACATTCTGGGTAGTCTGTCTCTCTGATATGAATGATGGGACATTCTGGGTAGTCTGTCTCTCTCTGTTATGAAGGACGGGACATTCTGGGGAGTCTCTCTCTCTCTGATAGGAAGAACGGGGCATTCTGGATCCTTAATATCAGAGCGAGACAGACTACCCAGAATGTCCCATCCTTGATATCAGAGCGAGACAGACTACCCAGAATGTCCAATCCTCCATATCAGAGACCAAGACAGACTACCTAGAATATCCAATCCTCCATATCAGAGAGAGACAGACTACCCAGAATGTCTCATCCTTCCTATCAGAGAGAGAGACAGACTACCCAGAATGTCTCGTCCTTCCTATCAGAGACAGACTACCCAGAATGTCCTGTCCTTCATATCAGAGACAGACTACCCAGAATGTCCCGTTCTTCAAATCAGAGAGAGACAGACTAACCAGAATGTCCCATCCTTCATATCAGAGAGAGAGAGACTACCCAAAATGTTCCGTCCTTCCTATCAGAGAGAGACAGACTCCCCAGAATTTCCCGTCCTTTATATCAGAGACCGAGACAGACTACCTAGAATATCCAATCCTCCATATCAGAGAGAGACAGACTACCCTGAATGTCTCATCCTTCCTATCAGAGAGAGACAGACTACCCAGAATGTCCCGTCCTTCATATCAGAGAGAGAGACAGACTACCCAGAATGTCCCATCCTTCATATCAGAGAGAGACAGACTACCCAGAATGTCCTGTCCTTCATATCAGAGACAGACTCACCAGAATCTCCCGTTCTTCATATCAGAGAGAGTCAGACTCCCCAGAATATCCCGTCCTTCATATCAGAGAGAGTCAGACTATCCAGAATGTCCCGTCCTTTATATCAGAGACCGAGACAGACTACCCAGAATGTCCCGTCTTTCATATCAGAGAGAGACAGACTACCCAGAATGTCCCCTCCTTCATATCAGAGACGGAGACAGACTACCCAGAATGTCCCGTCCTTCATATCAGAGAGAGACAGACTACCCAGAATATCCCGTCCTTCATATCAGAGAGAGAGAGCGACAGACTACCCAGAATGTCCCGTCCTTTCTATCAGAGAGAGAGACAGACTACCCAGAATGTCCCGTCCTTCATATCAGAGAGAGACAGACTACCCAGAATATCCCGTCCTTCATATCAGAGAGAGAGAGCGACAGACTACCCAGAATGTCCCGTCCTTTCTATCAGGGAGAGAGACAGACTACCCAGAATGTCCCGTCCTTCATATCAGAGAGAGACAGACTACCCAGAATTTCCCGTCCTTCATATCAGAGAGTGACAGACTACCCAGAATGTCCTTTCCTTCATAACAGAGAGTGACAGACTACCCAGAATGTCCCGTCCTTCATATCAAAGAGAGACAGACTACCCTTAATGTCCTTCCCTTCATATCAAAGAGATACAGACTACCCAGAATGTCCCGTCCTTCATATCAGAGAGAGACGGACTACCCAGAATGTCCCATCTTTCCTATCAGAGAGAGAGACAACTTACCCAGAATGTCCCATCCTTCAAATCAGAGAGAGACAGACCACCCAGAATGTTCCGTCCTTTATATCAGAGACCGACTACCCAGAATGTCCCGTCCTTCATATCAGAGAGAGAGACAGACTACCCAGAATGTCCCGTCCTTCATATCAGAAAGAGACAGACTACCAAGAATGTCCCGTTATTCATATCATAGACCGAGACAGACTACCCAGAATGTCTCATCTTTCGTATGAGAGAGAGAGACAGACAGACTACCCAGAATGTCCCATCCTTGATATCAAAGAGAGACAGACTACCCAGAATGTCCAATCCTCCATATCAGAGACCGAGACAGACTACCTAGAATATCCAATCCTCCATATCAGAGAGAGACAGACTACCCAGAATGTCTCGTCCTTCCTATCAGAGACAGACTACCCAGAATGTCCTGTCCTTCATATCAGAGACAGACTACCCAGAATGTCCCGTGCTTCAAATCAGAGAGAGACAGACTAACCAGAATGTCCCGTCCTTCATATCAGAGAGAGAGAGACTACCCAAAATGTCTCATCCTTCATATCAGAGTCTTAGACAGACTACCCTGAATGTCCCGTCCTTCCTATCAGAGAGAGACAGACTCCCCAGAATTTCCCGTCCTTTATATCAGAGACCGAGACAGACTACCTAGAATATCCAATCCTCCATATCAGAGAGAGACAAACTACCCTGAATGTCTCATCCTTCCTATCAGAGAGAGACAGACTACCCAGAATGTCCTGTCCTTCATATCAGAGACAGACTCACCAGAATCTCCCGTTCTTCATATCAGAGAGAGTCTGACTCCCCAGAATATCCCGTCCTTCATATCAGAGAGAGTCAGACTACCCAGAATGTCCCATTCTTCATATCAGAGAGAGACAGACTACCCAGAATGTCCCGTCCTTTATATCAGAGACCGAGACAGACTACCCAGAATGTCCCGTCTTTCATATCAGAGAGAGACAGACTACCCAGAATGTCCCATCCTTCATATCAGAGAGAAACAGACTACCCAGAATGTCCCGTCTTTCATATCAGAGAGAGACAGACTACCCAGAATATCCCATCCTTCATATCAGAGAGAAACAGACTACCCAGAATGTCCCCTCCTTCATATCAGAGACGGAGACAGACTACCCAGAATGTCCCGTCCTTCATATCAGAGAGAGACAGACTACCCAGAATGTCCCGTCCTTCATATCAGAGAGAGACAGACTACCCAGAATGTCCCGTCCTTCATATCAGAGAGAGACAGACTACCCAGAATATCCCGTCCTTCATATCAGAGAGAGAGAGCGACAGACTACCCAGAATGTCCCGTCCTTTCTATCAGAGAGAGAGACAGACTACCCAGAATGTCCCGTCCTTCATATCAGAGAGAGACAGACTACCCAGAATGTCCCATCCTTCATATCAGAGATGATACAGACTACCCAGAATGTCCTTTCCTTCATAACAGAGAGCGACAGACTACCCAGAATGTCCCGTCCTTTCTATCAGAGAGAGAGACAGACTACCCAGAATGTCCCGTCCTTCATATCAGAGAGAGACAGACTACCCAGAATATCCCGTCCTTCATATCAGAGAGAGAGAGCGACAGACTACCCAGAATGTCCCGTCCTTTCTATCAGAGAGAGAGACAGACTACCCAGAATGTCCCGTCCTTCATATCAGAGAGAGACAGACTACCCAGAATTTCCCGTCCTTCATATCAGAGAGTGACAGACTACCCAGAATGTCCTTTCCTTCATAACAGAGAGTGACAGACTACCCAGAATGTCCCGTTCTTCATATCAAAGAGAGACAGACTACCCTTAATGTCCTTCCCTTCATATCAAAGAGATACAGACTACCCAGAATGTCCCGTCCTTCATATCAGAGAGAGACGGACTACCCAGAATGTCCCATCTTTCCTATCAGAGAGAGAGACAACTTACCCAGAATGTCCCATCCTTCAAATCAGAGAGAGACAGACCACCCAGAATGTTCCGTCCTTTATATCAGAGACCGACTACCCAGAATGTCCCGTCCTTCATATCAGAGAGAGAGACAGACTACCCAGAATGTCCCGTCCTTCATATCAGAAAGAGACAGACTACCAAGAATGTCCCGTTATTCATATCATAGACCGAGACAGACTACCCAGAATGTCTCATCTTTCGTATGAGAGAGAGAGACAGACAGACTACCCAGAATGTCCCATCCTTGATATCAAAGAGAGACAGACTACCCAGAATGTCCAATCCTCCATATCAGAGACCGAGACAGACTACCTAGAATATCCAATCCTCCATATCAGAGAGAGACAGACTACCCAGAATGTCTCGTCCTTCCTATCAGAGACAGACTACCCAGAATGTCCTGTCCTTCATATCAGAGACAGACTACCCAGAATGTCCCATGCTTCAAATCAGAGAGAGACAGACTAACCAGAATGTCCCGTCCTTCATATCAGAGAGAGAGAGACTACCCAAAATGTCTCATCCTTCATATCAGAGTCTTAGACAGACTACCCTGAATGTCCCGTCCTTCCTATCAGAGAGAGACAGACTCCCCAGAATTTCCCGTCCTTTATATCAGAGACCGAGACAGACTACCTAGAATATCCAATCCTCCATATCAGAGAGAGACAAACTACCCTGAATGTCTCATCCTTCCTATCAGAGAGAGACAGACTACCCAGAATGTCCTGTCCTTCATATCAGAGACAGACTCACCAGAATCTCCCGTTCTTCATATCAGAGAGAGTCTGACTCCCCAGAATATCCCGTCCTTCATATCAGAGAGAGTCAGACTACCCAGAATGT
Organism: Staurois parvus; assembly: GCF_062004578.1. NCBI lineage: Eukaryota > Metazoa > Chordata > Amphibia > Anura > Ranidae > Staurois > Staurois parvus. Next base: position 1,221,057 of record NW_028318366.1, read on the forward strand.
CCCATCCTTCATATCAGAGAGAGTCAGACTACCCAGAATGTCCCATTCTTCATATCAGAGAGAAACAGACTACCCAGAATGTCCCGTCCTTTATATCAGAGACCGAGACAGACTACCCAGAATGTCCCGTCTTTCATATCAGAGAGAGACAGACTACCCAGAGTGTCCCATCCTTCATATCAGAGAGAAACAGACTACCCAGAATGTCCCGTCTTTCATATCAGAGAGAGACAGACTACCCAGAATGTCCCATCCTTCATATCAGAGAGAGACAGACTACCCAGAATGTCCCATCCTTCATATCAGAGAGAAACAGACTACCCATAATGTCCCATCCTTCATATCAGAGACGGAGACAGACTACCCAGAATGTCCCGTCCTTCATATCAGAGAGAGACAGACTACCCAGAATATCCCGTCCTTCATATCAGAGAGAGAGAGCGACAGACTACCCAGAATGTCCCGTCCTTTCTATCAGAGAGAGAGACAGACTACCCAGAATGTCCCGTCCTTCATATCAGAGAGAGACAGACTACCCAGAATGTCCCGTCCTTCATATCAGAGAGAGACAGACTACCCAGAATGTCCCATCCTTCATATCAGAGATGATACAGATTACCCAGAATGTCCCGTCCTTCATATCAGAGAGTGACAGACTACCCAGAATGTCCTTTCCTTCATAACAGAGAGTGACAGACTACCCAGAATGTCCCGTCCTTCATATCAAAGAGAGACAGACTACCCTTAATGTCCTTCCCTTCATATCAAAGAGATACAGACTACCCAGAATGTCCCGTCCTTCATATCAGAGAGAGACGGACTACCCAGAATGTCCCATCCTTCAAATCAGAGAGAGACAGACCACCCAGAATGTTCCGTCCTTCATATCAGAGACCGACTATGCAGAATGTCCCGTCCTTCATATCAGAGAGAGAGACAGACTACCCAGAATGTCCCGTCCTTCATATCAGAAAGAGACAGACTACCCAGAATGTCCCGTTATTCATATCATAGACCGAGACAGACTACCCAGAATGTCTCATCTTTCGTATGAGAGAGAGAGACAGACAGACTACCTAGAATGTCCCATCCTTGATATCAAAGAGAGACAGACTACCCAGAATGTCCAATCCTCCATATCAGAGACCGAGACAGACTACCTAGAATATCCAATCCTCCATATCAGAGAGAGACAGACTACCCAGAATGTCTCGTCCTTCCTATCAGAGACAGACTACCCAGAATGTCCTGTCCTTCATATCAGAGACAGACTACCCAGAATGTCCTGTGCTTCAAATCAGAGAGAGACAGACTAACCAGAATGTCCCATCCTTCATATCAGAGAGAGAGAGACTACCCAAAATGTCTCATCCTTCATATCAGAGTCTTAGACAGACTACCCTGAATGTCCCGTCCTTCCTATCAGAGAGAGACAGACTCCCCAGAATTTCCCGTCCTTTATATCAGAGAGAGACAGACTACCCAGAATGTCCCGTCTTTCATATCAGAGAGAGACAGACTACCCAGAATTTCCCATCCTTCATATCAGAGAGAGACAGACTACCCAGAATATCCCATCCTTCATATCAGAGAGAGACAGACTACCCAGAATGTCCCATCCTTCATATCAGAGAGAGACAGAATACCCAGAATGTCCCATCCTTCATATCAGAGATGGAGACAGACTACCCAGAATGTCCCATCCTTCATATCAGAGATGGAGACAGACTACCCAGAATGTCCCATCCTTCATAACAGAGATGGAGACAGACTACCCAGAATGTCCCGTCCTCTAATATCAGAGATGGAGACAGACTACCCAGAATGTCCCATCCTTCATATCAGAGAGAGACAGACTACCCAGAATGTCCCGTCCTTGATATCAGAGAGAGACAGACTACCCAGAATGTCCCATCCTTTATATCAGAGAGAGACAGACTACCCAGAATGTCCCGTCCTTGATATCAGAGAGAGACAGACTACCCAGAATGTCCCATCCTTCATATCAGAGAGAGACAGACTACCCAGAATGTTCCGTCCTTCATATCAGAGAGAGACAGACTACTCAGAATGTCCCGTCCTTCATATCAGAGATGGAGACAGACTACCCAGAATGTCCCATCCTTCATATCAGAGAGAGACAGACTACCCAGAATGTCCCGTCCTTCATATCAGAGAGAAACAGACTACCCAGAATGTCCCGTCCTTCATATCAGAGAGAGACAGACTACCCAGAATGTCCCGTCCTTCATATCAGAGAGAGAGACAGACTACCCAGAATGTCCCGTCCTTCATATCAGAGAGAGACAGACTACCCAGAATGTCCTGTCTGTTGGATTTTAGACACATACAATACTTCTTTAGTGTCTTGAGGCGATTATGAATGAAAGAGCCGTTGAAATAAAAAATGAAGTGTGATTTTATTCTATCACACAATGGTGTAAAATAACAATGTAAAGCGTATCATGAACAGTTCCATGGAGATACAACTACTGTAGAAATAACAATGTAAAGCGTATCATGAACAGTTCCATGTAGATACAACTACTGTAGAAATAACAATGTAAAGTGTATCATGAACAGTTCCATGGAGATACAACTACTGTAGAAATAACAATGTAAGTGTATCATGAACAGTTCCATGGAGATACAACTACTGTAGAAATAACAAGCAAAAGTTTAAAGATAAGTCACCATTATCTGTCATAGATGTCCGGCCATGTGCTGTTCTGTCCTTCATGTTCTTGTCCTTCGAGACTTTGTGAAGAAGCCGGAAATAGATGGAAGTGATGAACTTTGTCTTGCAGCATGCACCTGTTGTTTTCTCAGAACATCCTAGACATGTATGTGTGTCAGAGTGTCAGTGTCAGTGTTAGTGTGTGAGCTCTCGTCCTCTGTCCCTTATGGACGTTTTATGCAGAATGAGTGTGTCATAACGAGAGATTCTTAATACCTTGTATGGCATAGAAGGGGGGGGGACGACACTCACATAATGTTTTTGATGGACAGGAACATATGTATGCTGATGTACATAATATTATAAGCTAATGATGTAACCCTCAGCTATTTATATTTAAAGAATAATATAGCTTAAGAACATATCTTTTCAACATATCAATGTATAATCACTAATCTATATATGTATCAATGTTAGAGACGTATACTAAATACACACAGATACTATTAAAATACATTATGTAATAGTACGTCTATAATGAGTCCTCCTAATGCCTTTGACATTTTACTAGAGACTTCTAACCAGTTATGCCTAAATATAGTCTTCAGCTGGTATAGCTGTCTCAGCGAACTTATTCATATTTACTGTCTCAGCTTAACTTATATATCTTTTGGTCTCAGCTATAGCTATATCTCATCTATTTTACTGAAGAATTAAATATCATCGGTTTAAGGCGACAATTCACACATATTAATATTAATTATGATTAATCATAAAAACCAAATATTTTGCAAGCTTGCCATCAATATAAGTGCCGAATCACAATTTTGATTTCTAACAAATCCCCCTTATTATGATTAGTCCATAATTAATTTTTAACCAATGCACACTTCATTCATGGCCCATACACACAGCCTTGTACCAAATCATTGTACATATTCTTCATAACTGGACCAACCAAAAATAACTTTACTTCAAAACTCTTTACCTTATCTTCAGTTTCTGTTAATATAATAATTCTTAATCATAATGTTAATTGATATATGATTATAATAGTAATAATAATAATTAAATGATGTAATAATAATTAATGTAGTATATTTCCATATTTGTATAATATTTTAACTTTCCGGAAATATACTTTCCATAAAATATGTCATAAGTTTATATTGCTCCTATAAGAGTAATATGTTTCTTAACCTTTTAACAAAAGATATTCTATTAACTGGAATAACTCTGTGAAGTTTTAACCAAAAAACATTCAGTATATGAATATGTAAAAATAAAAAATAATAATAATATTAATATTATGCTAATATGGATGTAAGTATCAGAATAAAAGGATTATTAAAATGTTTCATCATAGGTCATGACCGCAAAACCCCGTTTTACTAAACAAAGAAAGGTTTTGTATCACCCCAGAGATGACAAAGGTTTATGCCTTTGTTCTCATCCCTATAAAATTAGAAATATGCATAACTGTTTTTTGTGCTGATGTCATTATTCTGGTGTTAGAGTGTTTTTCAGTAATACATGTGTTGCTGTGAATGTGAGGTAGAGACTTGTCTGATACAGCTGTACCTATCACAATGTGTTTGGCTAACAGTGCTCTTATCCACTGAGGATACCTTTCACCACATTCTCTGAATGTATCTTCCTGAAGAATTCTTCTTAGTGAACTGTCAGGAGACTGTAGTATGATACTATGTGACTTTACTGTGCTTTCTGATGCTTTGATTGCATAAAAGAAACTTAGCAGTTGCAGTACCTCAGGTGTAAAAGTTTTTTCCAATGGTGATAAATTTCTGGAAAAGTAACTAATTAGTCTCTCATTACCTTCTTTTAATTGAGAAAAAGTTACTGAAATTGCATTATCAGATACATGAGTTTTCACAACAAAAGGAGCTTTGGAACAAACCTCAATAGTACCTAATGCTGGCGCATTCTGCAAATCTTTTTTCAACACTTTTAAAGCATTATTCTCATTTGGACCCCATTGGTCAACTAAGTTATTTTTACTCTTCAAAAGATGATATAATGGCTTAACTTTCTCTGCGAAACCATGTATAAACTCTTTGCAATGATTTATGTTTTTCAAAAATTGTTGCAATGCTTTATGAGTTTATGAGGAACTGGAAAGGCAGTGATAACTCTGACTGTTTCCTGCAATAATTGTCTCTTTCCTTGACTAATCTGCATGTGAAAGTATTTCACCTGACTTTTCATCAGCTGAACTCTTTCCGGGTTTAATTTTAGGCCTGCATCCTGTAACAACATAAATAACTCAGAAAAAAGAGTAATATGTTCGTTAACATTCTGCGTACTTAGCATAATTGTATTTACATGCTGAAAAATGCATTCTGGCCTTGAAAATTATGATATACCGGCCTCCTGGATCCATACCCCGCTTCCTGGATGACTTCTCCTCCTGGCTACCCTTCTTCCTCTCCTCTGAGCTACCCACCATCATCCTTGGGGATTTCAACATCCCTGTCAACATCGACAACCCAGACACAGCCTGTCTCCTCCACTTAACCTCCTCCTTTGCACTTGCACAGTGCATACAATCCACCACCCACTCTGACGGTAATATCCTTGATCTTGTCTTCTCCAACCGCTGCGCTCCCCACGACCTCACTAACACCCCCTTCCCTCTCTCTGACCACAACCTGATTACCTTCTCTATCTCCTTGTCCTCCAACGCCTACCCCTCCAAATGTCACACTACTACCAGCCGTAACCTCCGCAACCTTAACCCTGCCCCCCTCCACTCTGCAGCTGATCAACTCCATGACAGCATCCTCCCCCTGTCCTGCCCCGACTTGGCTATGACCGCCTACAACAATGCGCTCTCAACAGCCCTTGACTCACTAGCGCCTTTAACCACACACAACATCAGACCCCGACCGCTCCAGCCCTGGCAGACTGATCACACCAAAACCCTCAAACGACACAGTCGTGCCCTGGAGCGACTATGGCGCAAAACCAAATCCCAACAAGCCTTCACCCACTACAAATCTGCCTTCCGCACCTACACCTCCTCCCTCCATGCTGCCAAACAAGCCTACTTCCTGACCCTAATCAAGGCCCTCTCCTCCAATCCTCACCGACTCTTCTCCACCTTCAACTCTCTACTCTCACCACCCCCACCTCCACCCAGCACCTCACTCACTGCCCTTGAGATTGCCAATCACTTCAAAAACAAGATTGACACAATTCGCAAGGACATCGCCGCAACTCACACGCCCTCTCAACCCGTCCCCTCTCACACAGCTACCCCCTCACCCCCCCTCCCCCTCGACATAACCCGCAGGGACTTCGTCGCTGCTCAAACTCCCTCCAACTCCCTTCCCCCTCACTCAGCTACCCCCTCATCACCCCTCTCCCACGGCCCCACCACTGCTCTGACCTCCTCTTCCACCCCACCCTACATTCCTCATACTGAAGCTCCCCCAACACTCCGCACCTTTAACCTTACTACCATCGAGGAAGTCTCCAAGATCCTCTCTGATGCCCAACTCACCACCTGACCCCTCGACCCTATCCCCTCACAACTCCTACGACCTCCCTCCATCCTACGCTCCTCCGGCACTTTCCCCTCCCCTCTGAAACATGCACACATCACCCCCATACTTAAAAAGCCCACCCTGGACCCCAATGACCTGAACAACCTCAGACCCATCTACCTGCTCCCATTTACATCTAAACTCCTCGAGCGCCTAGTCTACACCCGCCTATGCTCTCACCTCAACGACAACAACCTCCTCGATCCCCTACAGTCCGGCTTCCGTCCCCTACACTCCACCGAAACTGCCTTACTCAAACTCTCCAATGACCTGCTAACCACCAAAGCTAATGGCCACTATTCAGTGCTCCTACTCCTTGACCTCTCTGCGGCCTTTGACACAGTCGACCACCCCCTCCTCCTCAAAAAACTACACTCCCTCGGCCTCAGAGATTCTGCTCTCTCCTGGCTCTCATCCTACATGTCACAACGCTCTTTCAGCGTTACCTATAATGCTACCACCTCCCCCTCACTCCCCCTCTCTGTTGGGGTCCCTCAAGGCTCTGTCCTCGGGCCCCTTCTCTTCTCCATCTACACCTCCTCCCTTGGCCAACTCATACACTCACGGCTTCAACTACCACCTCTATGCCGACGACACGCAAATCTATCTCTCAACCCCCCACCTCACCCCCTCGGTCTCCGCCCGAATCACACACCTGCTGAGCGACATATCAGACTGGATGTCACTCCACTTCCTTAAACTGAACCTCTCCAAAACCGAGCTCCTAGTCTTCCCCCCAGCCCACACACCATCCCCCATTGACTTCTCTATCACATCGAATAACGCCACCATCAAACCCGCCCTGCAGGCCAGAGTACTTGGTGTCATTCTGGACTCCAACCTATCCTTCCAGCCCCAAGTCCAATCATTAAGTAACTCATGCAGACTCCACCTCCGCAACATCACCAAAATCCGCACGTTCCTAACCCCAGAAACCACTAAACAGCTCATCCACTCCCTCATCATATCACGACTCGACTACTGCAACTCCCTCCTCACTGGCCTGCCTCACCGCTGGCTATCCCCGCTTCAGTCGATCCTGAATACGGCTGCCAGACTCAGTCACCTTTCCAACCGCTCTGTCTCCGCCACCCCCCTCTGCCAATCCCTCCACTGGCTTCTGATTGCGCAACGGATCAAATTCAAAATCCTAACGCTGACGTACAAAGATGTCCACCATACTGCCCCGAACTACATCACTGACCTAATATCCAAGTACCACCCAGCACGCACACTCCGCTCCTCACAAGACCTCCTTCTCTCTAGTTCCCTGGTCTCCTCCTCCCATGCCCACCTCCAGGACTTCTCCAGGGTGTCACCCATCCTCTGGAACTCCCTGCCCCAACCCATCAGATTATCACCTACTCTCCTCTCCTTTAGGCGCACCCTGAAAACCCATCTCTTCAGGGAAGCCTACCCCACCCCCTGCTAACTTGCCGAACTCCTCCACTCTTCCTACCACTCCATCCCCCACAGCTATCTCCTCCTGTGCCACATCCCCTCCCTCCTAGATTGTAAACTCGAAAGAGCAGGGCCCTCAATCCCCTCATGTTTTGCATTGTATTGTTATTGTTCTGTCACATGTTCTGTCCCCCTTTGTAATGTACAGCGCTGAGCAAACTATTGGTGCTTTATAAATGCTGTATAATAATAATAATAATAATAAATAATAATATTTTTGCTATGGATTCATGGACTATACCATCACTGATGTCTAAACCAGCTACTAATCGAGTGAATGCATAAGTCTCTTTCTGAAACTTGAAAGCTAGCTTGTATTGACAACTTTTAGCTAAGGGGATCGAAAAATGACTGTTATCGATTTCCAAAACAGAAAACACTTTGGATTCGGCCTTTAAATGTAACTTGATATTAGAATGATCAGGAACAACTGCTTTGTTATTTGTGATATGTTTATTCAGTGTCCTGAAATCAACTGACAAAGAATATGAATTGTCAGCATTTTTGATAGGTCAAATACAGTTATTTACCACTGATTGTGTTTTCTTTAAAATGCCAAGTTGTACAAACTCTTGAATAATGGCAGAAAGTGGTCCTATTGATTCTTGTGGTAACTCATACTAATTAAGGGGTATAGGATCTTTTCCCTCAATATTCAATTCTGTATCTTTCAAAGTTCCTATGTCATTTGTAAATTTTGACCACAAACTTGGAAAACGTTGTACCAATTCTTGTAAAGCACAATTACCATCAGTATCAGGCCATTTTTGTGCTGTAGACATTTTAGAGTTGAAACCAACATCACTGTACATAGAAGGATCCATTAACATTGATTTGGGCCTAGATGGATTCCTGCAAATAACTTTGGTCATAATATCAATAATCCACTTCTGCTTATTGATAAAATCAATGCCAAGAATATTCTCGGTGGCATTACTATTCCAAATATCAATGTTAGTTTTCACTAGCCCAGGTACATGTTACATTAGGCACCTGTCTAGCAGTGGAATGACCTGTATTATTAAAACCTTTTATTTTACACATGGGTGAATGTGGTTTCACAGGTACGTTTTCTCTGGTAAGACTAATCTCAGATCCGCTGTCAATCAGAAATTTAATCTTTTTACCATTTAGTAAACCGTGTATAAATGGTCTTCCATTGTCATCCAATACAATTGGAGCGACAAATTCTAACGATATCGGGGATGAATGTGGACGTGATTCTATTTTTGGAACTGGTAATAAACCATTTGTGTCTGTGACAACCCTTCTCACCATGTTGTCAGAATAGTTGTTGCCAGGGCTGAACTAACAACTCATGGGGCCCCCAGGCAAAAGGGGATCATGGGGCCCCTGTGTCCTTGCCCAAACTCAAAAAAGTCTATGAAAAAGGTACCAGGGGCATCTCATGGGGCCCCCTACCGACCCCGAGCCCTCGGGCAGTGCCCGAGTTTCCAAATGGTCAGTCCGCCCCCTGGTTGTTTCTAGTCAAATTATGAATTTGTTTAACTGTTGAGGCATAAGGCAATTCAGTTAAACTTTTATCATTACACAACACAGCAGGTTGTACAAAAGCTGCTTTTTCACTTTTTATTTCCATTTTCTTTGTGAGTCAATTTTAAACTTCCAACAATTCCGTCTGATATGACCTTGTTTATGACAGTGAAAGCATGTGGTATACTCTTTATGACTCACTTGCATCTGTCGTTGTCATTCTTACTGGGACTTGTGGTTCCTGGCATAACTGCAGTCTGACTGTTGTTGTCACTTTGAATCACAGCTATCTCATAAGTGATATTGCTATTTTTCAATTTTCTCCGGATTTTGTCAATGAAACTTACTATGTCATTCAAATTTTGTTTTTCCTCTGCTATGACAACTGTCACTGGATCAAGATACTTGAATTTCTTTACAAAAGCTTTGATCATAGCTGAGTCTTCCTCATTTTTTACTCCAAATATAATTTTATATGCTTTGGAAAACTTATTTTAAAACTCAAAAGGGTCTTCTTCTGCAGTAGTCTGAAGTAAGTCTAGCATTTCTACAGAAGGTACGCCTTCACCTGTTGAACATAACAGCAATTGTCGCAGTCTGTCTGTCGCGTCACTATGTTTTTTCTGATCTTTATCGTTAATAACAGAATTTTTAATTCGAGACATAAATTTAATTGGCAGCCACAACGGAAATAAATAATTTATGTCATGATTTGAAATCTGATGGCATTTGACATGCATTTCATATATTTCCATGTTGCTGTAGATATCTTTATCTGGATCATAAGCAGGGATGTCTTTTAATACTTTCATTAATTGATTATGTATTTGCAACTTAGGTTTTGCAGTTTTACATAACAATTCTTTATGTTTAATTTGTGTTTCGTCATCAGAGTCAATATCCGAACTTTCAGAGATATCGGACAGCCGTGGCTCTGATCTTGGATCACTCTGTTTGTCATCTGTGTTTATCATGGCAACCTGTTTACTGTCATTCTGCAGTCTTAACAAAAGATTTGTCTTTGAGTCAATTTGTTCCTCAAGATTCTCTATGTAATTACAAAAAATGTCACAGTTTGGGCAACTAAGAGCATCTTGAGACACATTTTCATGCTTTTCTGTATTCTGTACAGTGCTACATTCTGACTGTTTTAATATACAAACTTTTTTAACAGATAAATCAACATTCAAAATCATTTTGTTGAATATTCTTACTAAATTTAAGATGTTAGATATCTTTTTGCGCTGTCTGTGCACAGTAAATCTAGATTTATCTATCTGAATATTGGCCTGTAAACATTCGTTATACATATAGTGCCATAGCTGACTGTCTTCAGGATATAAAGAAACATCTTTAACCATTAGCCGCCCAGCCAATGGCAGTTTGGCGGCTTCAGATGTGCCTCTTCATTCCGGGTGCACGCCATTTGGCGTGCTCCCGCACATGCGCCGTTTGCGGTAATGCAGAGCGGCGCAGCAGCGCGATCTGTCACGGGCCATGCACCTCGGACACGGCAGATGACAGATCCGAGTACCGGCTCCTGTTGCTGGTACCATGTGACCTGCTGTGACCAATCACAGCAGGTCACATGACAGTTGTATACAATGGATGGCTTCATTCATGATGCCATCCATTGTATACTAGTGCCTAGCTGTGAATGGTCACAGCTAATCACATGCACATGTCATGTGATTAGCTGTGACCAAATCACAGCTAAGCACAAAAAAAAAAAAAAAAAAAAAAAGCTGCATGAATCGATTTCATTCAGGTAAATGCTTGCTTATAGCGAAGTAATTCTTTGCTATAAACAAATTGAAAAAAAAAAATACTGATCACTTCCCCAAAGTAGTACAGTGTTGCTATGGTAACATTGTACTACTTTGGTCATAGTAAAATATCAAAAAAAAAAATCTTAAAAAAAAAAAATGTAATAAAAAATTAAATATAATAAAAAAATTAAAAAAAATTAAAAAAAAAAATATATATTTTTTTTTCATACTGTCACCAGTCAGTGTCCCTGTTAACCGCCATGCCAGTTATATGATGACGCTGTACTGCACTGGTGACAGTATGTAAAAAAAAAAAAATATTGAAAATAATTTTTTTAATTTTTTAATTTTCCGAAAAATTATGACAAAAAAATACAACTTCAAAAAACTCGCCATTCCTCTTATGAAGTACGTCGGACTGTCTACTCTGCAAAAAGGGGTCATTTGTGGGATATCTGTACCGTCCTGACATTTGGGGGATATCTGTACCGTTCTGACATTTGGGGGATATCTGTACCGTCCTGACATTTGGGGGATATCTGTACCGTTCTGACATTTGGGGGGTATCTGTACCGTCCTGACATTTGGGGGGTATCTGTACCGTCCTGACATTTGGGGGGTATCTGTACCGTCCTGACATTTGGGGGGTATCTGTACCGTCCTGACATTTGGGGGATATCTGTACCGTCCTGACATTTGGGGGATATCTGTACCGTCCTGACATTTGGGGGATATCTGTACCGTCCTGACATTTGGGGGATATCTGTACCGTCCTGACATTTGGGGGATATCTGTACCGTCCTGACATTTGGGGGATATCTGTACCGTTCTGACATTTGGGGGATATCTGTACCGTTCTGACATTTGGGGGATATCTGTACCGTTCTGACATTTGGGGGATATCTGTCCTCTCCTGACATTTGGGGGATATCTGTACCGTCCTGACATTTGGGGGATATCTGTACCGTCCTGACATTTGGGGGATATCTGTACCGTCCTGATATTTGGGGGATATCTGTACTGTCCTGACATTTGGGGGATATCTGTACCGTCCTGACATTTGGGGGATATCTGTACCGTCCTGACATTTGGGGGATATCTGTACCGTCCTGACATTTGGGGGATATCTGTACCGTTCTGACATTTGGGGGATATCTGTACCGTCCTGACATTCGGGGGATATCTGTACCGTTCTGACATTTGGGGGATATCTGTACTGTTCTGAAATTCTTGGACCTCAAGAAATTAGATTGGCTGTCAGTACTTCAGGATTGATCAATATTCAGATCTATACCATAGTTTGTGAACTCTATAACTTTCCTACAAACTAAAAAATACATCCTAATTTGGGTTATTTTCACCAAAGACATGTAGCAGAATACATCTCGGCCTAAATTTATGAAGAACAATTATTTGTAAACTTTTATAACAGAAACAAAGAAAAAATTTTTTCAAAAACCCCAGCGGTGATTAAATACCACCAAAAGAAAGCTCTAGTTGTGTGAAGAAAATGATAAAATTTTAGTTTGGGTACAGTGTTGTATGACCGCGCAATTGTCATTCAAAGTGTGAGAGCGCTGAGACCTGAAAAATGGTCTGGGCAGGAAGGTGTAAAATTGCACGGAATTGAATTGGTTAAACTCTAGCTTGCTTTCATTAACTAAATCATCAATAAATTCCATAATTGTTACTCACCGTAATCAGATGATTTTCTTGTTTGACCCGGCTCAGTCACTGGACCTCTCGTTCACGTCTGACGAAACACAAACGCCTTCACTTCTAGGTTCTTTTCACCGTGTTTTTCCCAGACTTGACAATCACAGAATTGTGCGTTCTCCCCCTTATCAAGGAATGGAAAACCAGAGAAAAACTGCAGCGGAGGCTGGCTCACCAAAATGTTGGATTTTAGACACATATAATACTTCTTTAGTGTCTTGAGGCGATTATGAATGAAAGAGCCATTGAAATAAAAAATGAAGTGTGATTTTATTCTATCACACAATGGTGTAAGATAACAATGTAAAGTGTATCATGAACAGTTCCATGGAGATACAACTACTGTAGAAATATCAAGCAGAAGTGTAAAGATAAGTCACCATTATTTGTCATGGCTGTCCTGGCCATGTGCAGTTCTCCATGTTCTTGTCCTTCTCATGTCTTTTGGGAAGAAGCCGGAAGTAGACAGAAGTGAGGATCTTGCAGCATGCACCTGTTGCAGCTTCTCAGACGTGGATGTGTGTGTATACAAGAGTGTCAGTGTTAGCGTTTCCAACTGTCCCTTATGGACCTTTTATATAGGAACAGCGTCATAGTTAGTGATCTTAATACCTTCTATGGAAATGATTACTGCTTGGCAAAGCCATTTCATACAAGGAAGGGGATGCTATACATATGATGTTTGATGGACAGGTACAGATGTGATGTACATAATACTATAAGCTGATGATGTCACCTCAGCTATTCATATATAAATGATAATATAACTTAAGAACATATCTTTACAACATAACAATGTATAATCACTAATCTATATATGTATCAATGTTAGAGACGTATACTAAATACACACAGATACTATTAAATACATTATGTAATAACAAGTCACTTCTAATACCTCTGACATTTTACTACCAGAGACATCTAACCAGCTACACCGAAATATAGAATACTCAGCCTTCAGCTGGATAGCTGGTCAGCTAACTCCTGTCTTATGTTACTGTCTCAGCTTAACTTATTCATATTTTTCAGTCTCAGTTATATCTGAAGAATACTAATACTGCCATTTGTCAGAAGACCATTCACACATATTAATATTAATTATGACTAATCATAAAAAACAAATATTTTGCAAGCTTGCCATCAATATAAGTGCCGAATCATAAATGTGATTTCTTACAGAGAACCCCACTAATAACACTGAACCTTGGGGTACCCCACTAATAACACTGAACCTTGGGGTACCCCACTAATAACACTGAACCTTGGGGTACCCCACTAATAACCCTGAACCCTGGGGTACCCCACTAATAACCCTGAACCTTGGGGTACCCCACTAATAACACCGAACCTTGGGGTCCCCCACTGACACCCCCAGACCATTCAGAGTATGAATCATTAACCACTACTCTCTGAATATGATATTTTAGCCAGTTTTCTATCCATTTACATTCTGATTTTTCCATCCCATAGACTTACACATTAGCCGTGTGTGGGGAACTGTGTCCAAGTATACCACGTCCACCGCCACCCCTCTGTCCAAGTATACCACGTCCACTGCCACCCCTCTGTCCGAGTATACCACATCCACCGCCACCCCTCTGTCCAAGTATACCACGTCCACCACCACCCCTCTGTCCAAGTATACCACGTCCACTGCCACCCCTCTGTCCGAGTATACCACATCCACCGCCACCCCTCTGTCCAAGTATACCACGTCCACCGCCACCCCTCTGTCCAAGTATACCACATCCACCGCCACCCCTCTGTCCAAGTGTACCACGTCCACCGCCACCGCTCTGTCCAAGTATACCACGTCCACCGCCACCCCTCTGTCCAAGTATACCACATCCACCGCCACCCCTCTGTCCAAGTATACCACATCCACAGGCACCCCTCTGTCCAAGTATACCACATCCACCGCCACCCCTCTGTCCAATTATACCACATCCACCGCCACCCCTCTGTTCAAGTATACCACATCCACCGCCACCCCTCTGTCCAAGTATACCACGTCCACAGGCACCCTTCTGTCCAAGTATACCACGTCCACCGCCACCCCTCTGTCCAATTATACCACGTCCACCGCCACCCCTCTGTTCAAGTATACCACATCCACCGCCACCCCTCTGTCCAAGTATACCACGTCCACAGGCACCCTTATGTCCAAGTATACCACGTCCACCACACTCCTCTGTCAAAGTATAATACATCCACCTCTCTGTCCAAGTATACCACGACCACAGCCACCCCTCTGTCCAAGTATACCACATCCACCTCTCTGTCTAATTATACCACGACTACAGCCACCCCTCTGTCCAAGTATACCACGTCCACTGCCACCCCTCTGTCCAAGTATACCACGTCCACCTCCACTCCTCTGTCCAAGTATACCACATCCACCACCACCCCTCTGTCCAAGTATACCACGTCCACCTCTCTGTCTAATTATACCACGACTACAGCCACCCTTCTGTCCAAGTATACCACGTTCACCGTCACTCCTCTGTCCAAGTATACCACAACCACCACCACTTCTCTCCTCTAAGGCCCAGTGGGTGTATGCCAGCCGGTCCACGGGCTTTATTCACCTTTATTCTATTCTATAATATTTCTGGATCATATCAATTGTGAGACAATGTGGATCATCTGGGGGGTGTCAGTACCACCCCCCATTATGGACAAGAGCCCCCCATGCTCCTTTGTATACACAGAGCTGAAGAAAGAAGGACAATGTATGAAATCCTCTTTGTCCCCAGTCACCCCCTCTAGATGGTTCTGTAAAGGGCCTACATGCTGGGACCGGACCTTTCTACTATTCATAGATTGGAGGAATGTTTTGGGGTCGTCCTGATATCTTTCTGTCGTTTGTTTTCAGTTTTTGTGCCTTTATTTCCTTTTTGCATATTCTGTTCTATTCTTTGTAATGTGTAAACGATGATCGCGTTCCTTCATTGTTATATGTAATAAAAGCTCTTTTCTTATTATCTATCGCTTTAGTAACTTTGGCCGTAAGCCACATAGGTTGGATTTGTAGCCTTTTATACTTGTTGCCCATGGGAATATATTTTGCAGTGTGGTCACATACAGTCTTTATGAAGAACTCCCATTTCTGTGTTGTGTTCATCGATGTCAATATTCCCTCCCAGTCTAAGTCTTGGAGAGCAGCTCTCAGCCTTGGAAAATTAGCTCTCTTAAAGTTGTTTTTATTTTTCCCTTATGTGCTAGCTACAGCTAACAATAAATGAAATCATGTTATGGTCACTGCTGCCCTTGCAGCCCTTTCCATCTGTGGGAGGAGCTGAGTCTCCACCTCCTCATTAACACTGGGAGGCCTATAACAAACTCCAATGATGACCTTTGTAGTACTGCCCCCCCATGTGCAGTTCCACCCATAATACTTCAGCCTCATCACACTCTCCATCAACTAGGTCCTCTTTCACACTCGTGTCATGGAAATTTTGTATTGTTGGTCGAACTTTAAATGTGTCATGTATTCGTGTTATTCATATGTCTCTCGTGTGGCTTAATTAAAGCTCTGAAGGCTGCAATTGGGCCATGCGCATGTACAATGTATGTATTACAGTACTCGGCTTGGTAATGGATGAGATGGCAGATCTGCGCTTATAGACCGGCGTGTATACCACCACGGCATTCCATGCGAATGCTGCTGTCAGTAGACCGTGGGCCTGTATCCACATATCAGCAGCATGGTACCACGTGGGCTTCATAACGCAATGCGCAAGCGGTGTGAACTCCACGTGTAGGCTTGTGCATATCTTACAACCCATTACCAATCTGAACTGTATCTTGGATGGATGTGTTTTAATAAAGATCGTATCGGGCCCATCCAGGTACAGACTGATATTTTTAGGGAGTGCTTGTGCAGAGAATTTTACATACCAATAGAAGCTAGTAGGACAGGAAATATGACCTCAGATGGCTCATAGGGGGGAAGGGGAGGAAGTCTGCTGACCTCAGAAGACTCATGGGGGAGGACCAGTGATAGATAATAGCAAAGGCTATGCTCCAATTGGAATGTATATCCTCTGTATAGGCAATCCCCATTGTATTGTTCGGTGGGAGGGTTTGACTTTATTCATGTGGGGGGCATGTGTGTATTCTTAATAAAAACAGAGAGCTGAGCCTAAAGCCGGCCCTTATGTGAGTTGCAACCAGCCTTAGAGTGTCGTGTGATCATTCCAGGGTAACGGAGCTCCATCACCCACAAATTCAACAGAACCAAAGTATTTGGATGGGCAGGAATCGTGTAGTTTGGCTGCAGTCGTGGTAAGCGAGATTCGCACAGCTTTATGGGGGATTTCTGCGCATCCAACTGCGAGTACTCACGGTAAGGAGAAATTCGTTAAAGCGAATTTCCAAGACACTCGCTCTGAGATCACTTCTCACATAGAGACAGACACCACCACCTTTCCTATTTCCCCCGTCTCTCCGAAAGAGAACCTAGCCAGGAATATGAATGGCCCAGTCATGTGAGGAATGAAGCCAAGATTCAGCAATACCAATTCAATCCTAGTTCTCTTCATGCACCAAACCTTCCAACTCACCTATTGTGCTGGGCACACTTCTGGCATTGGGGAACAAACACTTTCATTCACTGACAGCTTGTCCATTCACTGACACCTTGTCCATTCACTGACACCTTGTCCATTCACTGACACATTGTTCACACGGATTTTGTGTATTTTTCATTTGTATACAAATGGTACCAATTCCACTGGTTGTTTGTAACATGGGAACCTTCTTATCATCTGCCATAGCCCTCCCCCCATCTTTCCCCATTCCACCCCCCAAAAAGTACTGACCTCTGTCTGATCTGTCTACCCCGTTATAATACCTGATGTACACAAAGACAGGACTTCAGTGAGGAACATTTCCCTCACTCAGGACAGGAAAATAGCTTCTCCCCGTGTGAGATCTCTGATGTCTGAAAAGACTGGACGAATATGAAAAACATTTTCCACACTCAGGACAGGAATATGGCTTCTCCCCCGTGTGAGATCTTTGATGTCTGTAAAAATGGGACTTAAATGAAAAACGTTTCCCGCACTCAGGACAGAAATATGGCTTCTCCCCCGTGTGAGATTTCTGATGTTTGTTAAAACTGGACTTCACTGAAAAACATTTCCCGCACTCAGGACAGGAATACGGCTTCAATCCCGTGTGAGTTCTCTGATGTTCGTAAAGATGGGACTTTTCTGAAAAACATTTTCCACACTCAGGACAAGAATACGGCTTCTCCCCTGTGTGATATCTCTGATGTGTGTAAAGATGGGACTTCACTGAAAAACATTTCCAGCACTCAGAACAGGAATACGGCTTCTCACCTGTGTGAGACCTTTCATGTATGACAAGACTTGATTTTTGTGAAAAACATTTCCCGCACTCAGGACAGGAATACGGCTTCTCCCCCGTGTGAGATCTTTAATGCACATTAAGATAGGATTTAGAACGGAAACCCTTCCCGCACTCAGTACAGGAAAAGCTCTTCCCTGTTGGAAGGCCGGCCCGGTCCCGCACAGTTTGAGGTGCCTCAGGATACGAGGAATCCGATGGTCCATCTACACTGGGTGGTGCCGGATGGACATTGGAGGGAGCTGGGTTTTCTCCTGGACTAGACTGTGTGATGTCCTCATCTTCTACTTTCCAGTCTGGAGACAAAGTGAGACAATCCTCGGAGGTTTTCCTCATCTCCCGGCCATGGACTAAAATACAAAGACAAAGAGGATTACTAGACAGGAGCTGATTGGTTCCCCCAAACCAGGACTCCGCCCACATCAGGCAGCTTGGTCTCTGAGGAGCTTACAATTCCACCCTCAAGGGAACTAGGAAATGGCTCCTCTGATCTCCTACCAGGTCATTTCTTTATTCATGGACCTTAGTCAGAGAGTGAGGAAACAACCAGAACTGTCTTTTATAGGAGGGACAGTGATGAGGGGATTATAGGACGAGGGTCCCCACCCCCTCTATCACTCATCGCCATCTTCCCAACACAAGAAGTACTGCACTTCCTTATTTAGTCCATGATTTAGTCATGAAGAACAGCGGGGCTGAGCCCCACCAGAGGTCAGAGAGTGAAGATGGGGGAAGAACAACCAAGATGGAGACTGGACTGATCCTGAAGTCAGGAGTATGTAATGTACAATATAAATTATACAGTATAAGGGTCAGGACTCATAATATTGGTATTCAGTAATCAGTGGAAGTTTAAATGTTTACTGTAGACAAGTTGCAGAGATCCCACATCGCTGCCTCCCATCTCCTGAGACTGCACTCAGTGACTTGGGTCTGAGACACTACAGACATATCCCTCCACCCGGCACAGCCAGCAGAACACAGAGCAAGGAACCCTGGGAGAAATGTTCTGTCAGAGATCTTACTAGACCCGGACATGGGGAAGAACACCCAAGACACACACCCCAGGTGCCTAGGTCTAGTATCGCTTGTGCTGAAAAACATTATGCTGCCAGCTGAACCCCAGAACCTCCATAAATCCAGTCTAGATACATAAATTGTGTCTGCAGCACAGAGAAGGAAGATTATCCGAGAGAAATCCAGGAATACAGGACGGGGAACACAGCTCAGGAAAGTGACCAGGGGATTACAGGCTGATATCACCCCGCCCCCGCCCTACTCTGGACCAATCAGTGAGCAGTATGGGTGGAGGAATGGATTTAGTGTTCATGACCCACCTGTGCTGATCTCTGTAGGAGTGTCCTCCTCTATAAATGTCCCCGTTATTCCATCCTCCTCCATAGACTGCTGATCATCCCTCACATACGCCTCTTCTTCTTCTGCTTTACCCTCAAATTCTATATCGATTGGATCTCCACTCTAAATCAAGAAGCCAATTTCCTGTCCTGAGTGCGGAAAGTATTTTTCATATGAGTCCAGTTTTTACAGACATCAGAGATCTCACACGGGGGTGAAGCCATATTCCTGTCCTGAGTGTGGAAAATGTTTTTCAGATAAGTCGAATCTACAAAGACATCAGAGATGTCACAATTTGGAAAAGCCATATTCCTGTCCTGAGTGCGGGAAATGTTTTTCACAGAAGCCCCATCTATACAAACATCAGAGATCTCACACTGGGGAGAAGCCACTTTCCTGTCCTTAGTGAGGGAAATATTCTTCACTTAAGTCTTTAAGTCCTTTCTTCCTGTACATCAGGGGCCCCACACAGCCCTAGCGGAGTATTAGTGCCTGGAGTGTGGGAAATGTCTTCTAGATGAATGTTGCTGGACATCAAAGCTCTAATGTGGAGAATAAGCACCCCCTGATATACACCTCAGATATACTCCATGGCTGATCTTCATCATGGAAGAAACAGTTCATAAGGAGATCAGAGGTACCCAAAGACATGGATGAAGTGTGGGACCGGGTTGGCCATTGATGGCAGGAGAAGAATAATAATAGAGTCCTGACCTAGAGCACTGGGCTCACTTCTCATTGGGGTGCAGCCTATATACTAGAGATGGTTTGCACCTAAATGGAAGGGGGTCTGCTGTGCTGGGGGAGGGGTTTATGGGAAGGCTGGAGGAGTATATAAACTAGGATGGAGGGGGAGGGAGAATTTGATTATAACGTGGTAGACAGATCAGACAGGGGTCAGTACTTATTGGGGGGTGGAATGGAGAAAGATGGGGGGAGGGCTATGGCAGATGGTAAGAAGGTTCCCATGTTACAAACAACCAGTGGAATTGGCACCATTTGTATGAAAATAAAAAATACACAAAATCCATGTGAACAAGGCGTCGGTGAATGGACAAGGTGTCAGTGAATGAACAAGGTGTCAGTGAATGAAAGCGTTTGTTATTCAAAGCCAGAAGTGTGCCCAGCACAATAGGTGAGTTGGAAGGTTTGGTGCATGAAGAGAACTAGGATTGAATTGGTATTGCTGAATCTTGGCTTCATTCCTCACATGACTGGGCCATTCATATTCCTGGCTAGGTTCTCTTTCGGAGAGACGGGGGAAATAGGAAAGGTGGTGGTGTCTGTCTCTATGTGAGAAGTGATCTCAGAGCGAGTGTGAAAGAGGACCTAGATGATGGAGAGTGTGATGAGGCTGAAGTATTATGGGTGGAACTGCACATGGGGGGCGGTACTATAAAGGTCATCATTGGAGTTTGTTATAGGCCTCCCAGTGTTAATGAGGAGGTGGAGACTCAGCTCCTCACACAGATGGAAAGGGCTGCAAGGGCTGGGACAGTGATAATAATGGGGGATGGTAACTACCCAGAAACTGACTGGAGTAATGGTACTGCAGGAACAGTTAAAGGGCAAAAATGTATAAACCTATTGCAGGACAATTTTATGGTCCAGTTCATAGAGGCCCCAACTAGGAATGATGCTCTGCTGGACCTGGTCATCTCCACCCATGAAGAGCTTATTACGAATGTCCATATAGAAGAACATCTGGGTAGCAGTGACCATAACATGATTTCATTTATTGTTAGCTGTAAATAGAGAGCACATATGGGAAAAATAAAAATGCTGAACTTTAAGAGAGCTAATTTTCCAAGGCTGAGATCTCCTCTTCAAGACTTAGACTGGGAGGGAATATTGGCATCAATGAACACAACACAGAAATGGGAGTTCTTCAAAAAGTCTGTATGTGACCACACTGCAAAATATATTCCCATGGGCAACAAGTATAAAAGGCTACAAATCCAACCTATGTGGCTTACGGCCAAAGTTACAAAAGCTATAGATAATAAGAAAAGAGCTTTTATTAAATATAACAATGAAGGAACGCGATCATCGTTTACACATTACAAAGAATATTATTTACATGTTTCCCTCTGTACAGTGCACATCCTCTGCCATTGAAGTGTTACATTTGTTGGATTGGGATTGTGGATCCATCAATATGAGTGAGTCCCGGGGTCAAGAATGGATACATCTGATGTCTTCTTATCAGGCGGACTTTTCCCAGAAGGAACAAACTGAAACAGAAATGTATTCGCTGTTTTTGAGGTTGGGAAAGCTCTTGAAAAAGAAATTAGCAATTTTTTGGCATATTAAAACATTCGATAAGTATGCCCGAGAAAAGATCAACCCACCTGGGTGGAGGATCCAGATCTTTCCCAACATTGAAAAAATAAGCAAGGAATTCGAGAGGGAACGAGAGGAAAGCCTACAATCATGCTCACAGCAAATGATGTCCATATTGGCTCCGGAATATAATAAACAGATGTTATCATTGGAGAAGGATATTGGAGATGCAGAGAGATTGTTATCTGCATTCACAACACATTCATTGTATTCTGATTTGGAGAGGAAACTTAGGGAAGGCCTAGCAGATTTGTACAAACACTTATCAATGAAAAAGAATACATTTTAGGGAGATAAAACAGTGTTTTTGGAAGGAAAAGCATAAAGGTGGACTATCCCTCAATACATGAACTTCCAGAGGAGGCGCTATCACCACTCTACACAGGACACCTTAGAATATGAACCTCCAGAGGAGGCGCTATCACCACACTACACGGGACACCTTAGAACATGAACCTCCAGAGGAGGCGCTATCACCACACTACACAGGTCACCTTAGAACATGAACCTCCAGAGGAGGCGCTATCACCACACTACACAGGACACCTTAGAACATGATCCTCCAGAGGAGGCGCTATCACCACACTACACAGGACACCTTAGAACATGAACCTCCAGAGGAGGCGCTATCACCACACTACACAGGTCACCTTAGAACATGAACCTCCAGAGGAGGCGCTATCACCACACTACACAGGACACTTGAGAACATGAACCTCCAGAGGAGGCGCTATCACCACACTACACAGGACACCTTAGAACATGAACCTCCAGAGGAGGCGCTATCACCACACCACACAGGACACCTTAGAACATGAACCTCCAGAGGAGGCGCTATCACCACACCACACAGGACACCTGAGAACATGAACCTCCAGAGGAGGCGCTATCACCACGCTACAGAGGACACCATAGAACATGAACCTCCAGAGGAGGCGCTATCACCACACCACACAGGACACCTGAGAACATGAACCTCCAGAGGAGGCGCTATCACCACACCACACAGGACACCTGAGAACATGAACCTCCAGAGGAGGCGCTATCACCACGCTACAGAGGACACCATAGAACATGAACCTCCAGAGGAGGCGCTATCACCACACCACACAGGACACCTTAGAACATGAACCTCCAGAGGAGGCGCTATCACCACACCACACAGGACACCTGAGAACATGAACCTCCAGAGGAGGCGCTATCACCACGCTACAGAGGACACCATAGAACATGAACCTCCAGAGGAGGCGCTATCACCACACCACACAGGACACCTGAGAACATGAACCTCCAGAGGAGGCGCTATCACCACACTACACAGGTCACCTTAGAACATGAACCTCCAGAGGAGGCGCTATCACCACACTACACAGGACACCTGAGAACATGAACCTCCAGAGGAGGCGCTATCACCACACTACACAGGACACCTTAGAACATGAACCTCCAGAGGAGGCGCTATCACCACACCACACAGGACACCTTAGAACATGAACCTCCAGAGGAGGCGCTATCACCACACCACACAGGACACCTGAGAACATGAACCTCCAGAGGAGGCACTATCACCACGCTACAGAGGACACCATAGAACATGAACCTCCAGAGGAGGCGCTATCACCACACCACACAGGACACCTGAGAACATGAACCTCCAGAGGAGGCGCTATCACCACACTACACAGGTCACCTTAGAACATGAACCTCCAGAGGAGGCGCTATCACCACACTACACAGGTCACCTTAGAATTAGGATGAAATATAAAATACAAAGTGCAGCACTTGAAATAAAACTAGAGGGGTGGAATCAGTCTAAAACATATGAATAATCCAAAATCCGCCAATGTAGATAATAGCTGTCAAAATGGTAGGATTGTGCGCTCACCAGATGCGCATCGAATATGCGCATATAAAAATTCCTCCTTAGGGACTAATTGTGATGATGTGTGATGGTTATCTGTAGAACATCCGTCTAGGAATGGGCAGCTCTGCGGTCGGTGGAAGATGTCTGCTTAGCTCCAGAGGTCTCCTTTAGGGTCAGCCACCTGTTTACAGGGATTCCCTTCCTCTGGGTACTTGTTCAGACTGGTACTCCTCACAGGCTCTGCAGGCTCCATAAAGAAGCCATAAAGATTGTGCCCATAGTGTAGTAGTATTAAAATCACTTCATTTTATTCAGAAACGGTAACCAAATATAAGGGAAGACAGATACATTGACCATTCCAAAAGATGGCCGCCGGACCAGCTCGTGGCTCCGGCGGCTAGACATCACAGCTAGTTGATCTCGCCGCCATTTTGTCTAAGTGCGGCCAGTGCGCATGCGCAGGCGTGTCAGCACCTTTTCTCCGTGGATTTTTAGTGACTGCAAAATAAACCTACTCTGACACAGTCAACCTGTGACAGGCAGGACATCCGAAAATTGGCAAAAGAACATCTGAGCTGCAATGAACGATCTGGCAGCTTATACAATTAGTACTGGTGATTGAGACAGTACATAAAAATGAAATAAATAAATGTAAATTCATTGTATGAAAGGGATGGTATACATTCAAAATGTGATACCTTCAGGTAAGTAACAAATATATGAATATCACTCGTAATATATCATGTACTGTAATGGTGATTATACAAATCTCAGATGCCTAAAAAAAAAATTTAAAATATTAAAAAACCCAGTTGTCACACCAGGTCATAAAAAAGGGGGGGGGAATCCAAGGTGCAATAGGACGCTCAATAAACCACTGTCAGGGCTCCAGGTATGACCAGAGGTATGTGAACTGACGCAGGGAAATGCAGGCTTCAGATATGTTATAAACAATATAATTTATTAATACTAACAATACAAAATGCAGTGCAATACTAAAACATAAACACAGTGCAAACGAACCAAACCACCCACAGATAACAATACATACAATGCAAGCGTAGTCAGGCAGGCCGGGTCAATAACAATCGGGCAGGTAGGAACAGGAGGAGCAGGCAGAGAGTAGTCAGGTCACGAGCCGGGTACAGCAACTAACGGGCAGGTAGGTACAGGGGGTCAGGCAGAGAATGGTCGGGGTCACAAGCCAGGGATCAAACAGGAGAAGACAGCAGAGGTCAGGATCAGGCAGGGTAGGCAACGAGTAAGTCAGGCAGGAACAGGAATGCAGCCCATGAAAAAACACACACCAAGGCACAGACTGCAGGTTTGGCCATCCCTTAAATACAACTCCGTAATCAGCTTCAGGTGTTTGGCTGACTGCAGGGTTGAGTCTCTGATTGCTGAGAGCACCCGCTGGCCAGCCCTGGTACTGCAGCCCACAAGGCAGGTGAGTCCCACTATTATTGGCAAGTCCATTCCTGACAACCACATTATACAGTATATACTCAATAAAACCAATAAAATATAAAATGCTAATTAAAATCGCCATAAAGTGTAAAATTGCAAAATAAAACCTGGTCCTATAGACCAGGATAGGCATGAATCAGAAATATAGTCATAATATACTGTATGTAGTCCATATTAAAATATCATAAAACAATAAAACTACATAAGGAAAGTTATAAAATATCGACTAGTATAGTCTAAAAAGTGTATGTATAATATTATGCATAAAAATAAGTATAAAAATCTAAATTACACTAAAACTACCCGTGTTTAGAATTTAAACGCTACATAACTAATAAAAGTACATTGGAACCAGCATAACAATAAACCAACAAAAAAAAAGAATAAAAATGAATAAAAGTACAAATGTGGATCTTGATAAACATAAATTGATTAACTATTATCAATAAAACAATTGAGATCCACTTCGATGTTATGTCCGCTGGGATATAGGGTGCCTAATTCATATACCCACTTAGTTTTGTCTTGGAAATTCATTTTCATCAAATTTTTCCTTACCGTGAGTAGCTCTTTTGAGATGTGGGGAAAAATGGAGCTCCCGTTACTCAGGAATGATCACACAACACTCTCAGGTTGGAGGTTGAATTCACCCTGCCTGGCTCTAACCCCAGACTCTTGTTTTATTAAAAGCACACACGCCCCCCCACACAGGGGGTAAGGTCAATCCCCTCCCACAGAACAATGTATAGGGGGTGTCCATACATGAGAATGTACATCCTGTTTGGAGTGTAGCATTTCCTCTTATCTATACTGAAAACCAGTTAAACCATAGTAACATTGTACTACTTTGGGGAAGTGATCAGTATTTTTTTTTTGTACACAATTTGCTTATAGCAAAGAATTACTTTGCTATAAGCAAGCATTTACCTGAATGACCGATTAATTCAGGGTTTTTTTTTGTGCTTAGCTGTGATTTGGTCACAGCTAATCACATGACATGTGCATGTGATCGCTGTGACCATTCACAGCTAGGCAGTAGTATACAATGGATGGCATGAATGAAGCCATCCATTGTATACAACTGTCATGTGACCAGCAGGTCACATGGTACTGGCAACGGGGGCCGGTACTCAGATCTGTCATCGGCCGTGTCCGAGGTACATGGCCGCTGACAGATCGCACCGCTGCGCGGCTCTGCAAGTGTGAAAACCCCATTGGCGTCCAACCCAGAAATCTAGAGCGTTTTCCCAGCTTCCATTCGGCTATTGGCCGGGAGGGAAGTGGTTAATAATCCCGCTTATAGCTCTATATTGTATAGAATAGGTTGTTATGAAAGGACAGACCCGTGAAGTTGGTGTTTTCATTGTGTCAATGAGCCTTTGGTCCCTATCAGGACCAGCCACAGTTTTGAGAGTATTATCCAGCGTATTTACACTGTAACCTTTTTCTGCAAATCTATCTTTAAGGACTTTAGCCTGAGAATGGTAATCATCAATATTTGTGCAATTTCTATGAATTCTTGTGTTCTGGCCCTTGGGAATATTTTTTAACCACGTCTGGGGGGTGGCAACTAGGAATATAACTATTCCGGTCTGTTTTTTTAAAAAACTATTTCATTGTGACATTACCATTTATGTTCATTATAGTAAGGTCTAAATAGTCCATTTCTGATTTGCTGTAGGAATATGTTAGGTTAATGTTCAGGCTATTATTATTTAAGGTGCTAAAGAAATTTGTTAAGGATTGCTCGTCTCCATTCCAAAAAAGAAGGATGTCATCTATATACCTTGTGTATAGTAAAAGTTCCGGCCAATCACGAGCATGAATCAGGTCTTCCTCCCAGGAAGCCATAAACAGATTAGCCAAGCTAGGGGCAAATGTGACCCCCATGGCCACGCCTTTAATCTGTAGATAATATTCCTTATTGAACCAAAAATAATTTTTTTGCATTGCAAACTCTAAAAGGTTTAAAATGAATTCTCTTTGTGCTAAGTGTAAGGTGCTGCAGTGTGAAAGAAAGAAATCGTCTGCTTCCATGCCGTCCTTATGACTGATGTTAGAATATAGAGATGTCACATCAGAAGTGACCAATAATGTGTCTGGTGATAGAGTGACATCTCTCCCTACATTAAGGACTTGTTTTGTGTCTCGGAGATATGATGGTGTCTGTGTAACTAGTGTCTGTGTCTCGGAGATATGATGGTGTCTGTGTAACTAGTGTCTGTGTCTCGGAGATATGATGGTGTCTGTGTAACTAGTGTCTGTGTCTCGGAGATATGATGGTGTCTGTGTAACTAGTGTCTGTGTCTCGGAGATATGATGGTGTCTGTGTAACTAGTGTCTGTGTCTCGGAGATATGATGGTGTCTGTGTAACTAGTGTCTGTGTCTCGGAGATATGATGGTGTCTGTGTAACTAGTGTCTGTGTCTCGGAGATATGATGGTGTCTGTGTAACTAGTGTCTGTGTCTCGGAGATATGATGGTGTCTGTGTAACTAGTGTCTGTAGGTAATAATCAATATACTCTCCTACTTTACAACACAGCGACCCTATACCACTAACGTCTACCTGGTGCTGTAATAGGGTCCTTGTGAATTTTAGGTAGTATATAAAACACGGGTAGTTTAGGTGCTACTGGACAGAAAAAGGCTTTTTTTTTATTTAAAATCTTATAGTCAAAACCAGTTTTGATAATCTGTTTCAAAGTACGTTTAAAGCTGGGAGAGGGTCTTCTGGGAGGAGAGAGTAAGTAGTTGTATCATTTAAAATATTGTAACCTTCTGGAATGTAGTCACTTTTATTAAGGATCACCACCCCTCCCCCCTTATCAGCCGGTCTAATGACCAAATCCTTCTTCTCGAGGAGGGACTTCATGGCTTTGTTGATGCCGGCACCACCAGGCTGCTTAATGGGTATATTTGCCAAATCTTTCAGGACTTTTTCTTTAAAGAGATTGATAAAAGAGTGATTGTGGTGGGGGGTTGTAGGTGGATATTGTGGTGGGGGTGTTGTAGGTGGATATTGTGGTGGGGGGGTTGTAGGTGGATATTGTGGTGGGGGGGTTGTAGGTGGATATTGTGGTGGGGGGGTTGTAGGTGGATATTGTGGTGGGGGGGTTGTAGGTGGATATTGTGGTGGGGGGGTTGTAGGTGGATATTGTGGTGGGGGTTGTAGGTGGATATTGTGGTGGGGGGGTTGTAGGTGGATATTGTGGTGTGGGGGTTGTAGGTGGATGCGTTGCAGAGATTTCAATGTACAAAGTGACTGGAGGAAACTTCGGTAGGAATTGGATTCTTGGCAAAATGCCTCTTGAGAGATAATTGTCTGGTAAACTCCCGTATATCAATGTAAGTTGTAATTTGTGACGTTTCCTGGCTGGGGATATTTTACACCTTTGTCCAATAAGTGTAATTCCTCCTTGGTAACTTCATTCTCACTCAAATTAATAATGCCCTTGTCTATTAGAGTCTCCGTTTTTTGTTGTTGTGTCTGTTGCAGCGTCTGCCCCTCTCTTTCCCCTGTAGTGTCGCTCCTTTTTCGGACCCTTCCTTCCCCTAAAAAACGCTGTTGTGTATTAGAGTTGTAATTATACGGAGTCCTCCCTAGGAGTGGAAGGAGGTGCCCTATGGGCTTGATACTGAGGTCTATTAGGTGGGCCTCTCCTATGATGGTTGGAATAGGATTGTGGTCCCCTTCGTTCATTATTTGGGGAAGGTTGGTATTGGGTGTGAGGAGAATGGTATGATGGGGATCCAGAGTAGGTATTGTCATGGTTTGGTCTAGAACCTTTGTTTTTAGATGTGGAATTTCTATTCTGTGTGGTATTTCTGGATACCATCTATGGTCTCTAGTCCATTCCTTAGCAGATCCAGAGAGGTAAGTGTGCATGGATGGGGTGTAGGTTAGTCTTTACCCTAGATGAAATCTCTCATACAGACACAATGGGACTCATGGGACTTTATAAAGAGGAACTCCAGAAAAAACATCAATAAAGAGCTTAAAATGTTTTATTCACAATCAGTATATAAATCATAAAACCCTCCCAGCAGGTGTACAAGGCCATGAAATCTCTCACAAAGTCCATCAATGGACAATTCCTGGACAACAATCACCGTGGGACAGAATTCTGAGATGTTATCTCCTGTCCATTCCGTCTCTGTGAATGGGGCTAAAACACCGATGTCATTAGGAGATTTGCTGAGCCGGGGGAATGTTCTCCATCATTACAGAGCATTTCACACTTCATCCATGTCTTTGGGGACCTCTGATCTCCTTATCAACTGTTTCTTCCATGATGAAGATTAGCCATGGAGTATATCTGAGGTGTATATCAGGGTGTGCTTCTTCCCCACATGAGAGCTGGGATGTCCAGCAACATTCATCTAGAAGACATTTCCCGCACTCAAGGCACTAATACACCTCCAGGGTTGTGTGGGACCCCTGGTGTACAGGAAGACAGGACTTCAGTGAGGAACATTTCCCTCAGGACAGGAAAGTGGCTTATCCCCATGTGAGATCTCTGATGTTTGTAAAGATGGGACTTCTGTGAAAAACATTTCCCACACTCAGGACAGGAATATGGCTTCTCCCCCGTGTGAGATTTCTGATGCGCAGAAAGATTGCACTTCTTTGAAAAACATTTTCCACACTCAGAACAGCAATATGGCTTTTCACCTGTATGCACTCTCTGATGTGTGTAAAGACTGGACTTCTCTGAAAAACATTTCCCACACTGAAGACAGGAATACGGTTTTTCTCCTGTGTGAGATCTCTGATGTCTGACAAGTTTAAATTTTAGTACAAAACATTTCCCACACCAAGGACAGGAATACGGTTTCTCCCCTGTATGAGATCCTTTATGCCTATTAACACTGGACTTATCTGAAAAACATTTCCCACACTCAAGACAGGCATACGGTTTTTGCCCCGTGTGGGATCTCTGATGTCTGACAAGTTCAACTTTTTGTACAAAACATTTCCCACACTCAAAACAGAAACACAGTTTTTCCCCCGTGTGAGATCTTTTATGCCTATTAAGGCTGAATTTAGAATGGAAACATTTTCCACACTCAGTACAGGAGAACCTCTTCTCTGTTGGAAGGCTGGCCTTGTCCCGCACAGTATGAGGTTCCTCAGGATACGAGGAATCCGATGGTCCATCTACACTGGGTGGTGCCGGATGGACATTGGAGGGAGCCGGGTTTTCTCCTGGACTATACTGTGTGATGTCCTCATCTTCTACTTTCCAGTCTGGAGACAAAGTGAGACAATTCTCGGAGGTTTTCCTCATCTCCCGGCCATGGACTAAAATACAAAGACAAAGAGGATTACTAGACAGGAGCCGATTGGTTCCCCCAAACCAGGACTCCGCCCACATCAGGTAGCTTGGTCTCTGAGGAACTTACAATTCCACCCTCAAGGGAACTAGGAAATGGCTCCTCTGATCTCCTACCAGGTCATTTCTTTATTCATGGACCTTAGTCAGAGAGTGAGGAAACAACCAGAACTGTCTTTTATAGGAGGGACAGTGATGAGGGGATTATAGGACGAGGGTCCCCACCCCCTCTATCACTCATCGCCATCTTCCCAACACAAGAAGTACTGCACTTCCTTATTTAGTCCATGATTTAGTCATAAAGAACAGCGGGGCTGAGCCCCACCAGAGGTCAGAGAGTGAGGATGGGGGGAGAACAACCAAGATGAAGACTGGACTGATCCTGAAGACCACCATCATTTACATAGGTAGTCTTGCTGAAAAAAGACAAAAAAGTCCATCCAGTTCAACCATAGAAAAAAAAATTATAATCTTACATCCACAGTTGATCCAGAGGAAGGCAAAAAAACCCCAGCACGATCCAATTTGCTCCTGCTGGGAAAAGATTCCTTCCTGATCCCCCGAGAGGCAATCGGATATTCCCTGGATCAACTCTCCCTATAAATGTTATATCCAGTTATATTCTGTGTATCCAAGAAAGAATCCAGGACTTTCCTCCAGCAACCCCCCCTTATGTATTATACATGGAGATCATATCCCCCCCTTATGTATTATACATGGAGATCATATCCTCCCTTATGTATTATACATGGAGATCATATCCCCCCCTTATGTATTATACATGGAGATCATATCCCCCCCTTATGTATTATACATGGAGATCATATCCCCCCCTTATGTATTATACATGGAGATCATATCCCCCCCTTATGTATTATACATGGAGATCATATCCCCCCTTATGTATTATACATGGAGATCATATCCCCCCCTTATGTATTATACATGGAGATCATATCCCCCCCCTTATGTATTATACATGGAGATCATATCCCCCCTTATGTATTATACATGGAGATCATATCCCCCCCTTATGTATTATACATGGAGATCATATCCCCCCCTTATGTATTATACATGGAGATCATATCCCCCCTTATGTATTATACATGGAGATCATATCCCCCCCTTATGTATTATACATGGAGATCATATCCCCCCCTTATGTATTATACATGGAGATCATATCCCCCCCTTATGTATTATACATGGAGATCATATCCCCCCCTTATGTATTATACATGGAGATCATATCCCCCCCTTATGTATTATACATGGAGATCATATCCCCCCTTATGTATTATACATGGAGATCATATCCCCCTTATGTATTATACATGGAGATCATATCCCCCCCTTATGTATTATACATGGAGATCATATCCCCCCCTTATGTATTATACATGGAGATCATATCCCCCCCTTATGTATTATACATGGAGATCATATCCCCCCTTATGTATTATACATGGAGATCATATCCCCCCTTATGTATTATACATGGAGATCATATCCCCCCTTATGTATTATACATGCCCCCCCAGATCCTTCTCCACCATTGACCCCCCCCAGTATGTATGATGCATGCATGCATATTCTTAGTCCCCCAAGTGCAGAACCTTACATTTATCACCATTAGCCCTCATTGGCCCCATAGCCCCCAAATTACACAGAGCATTGAGGTCGGCTTGTAAGTTGGAGACATCCTGTAAGGACGTTATTCCCCGGCACAGCTTGGTGTCATCTGCAAAGACTGGAATGGGATTTATAATCTCACACCCCATATTGTTTATATATATATTAATAAGTAAGGGTCCCAACACTGAACCTTGGGGTACCCCACTAATAACACTGAACCCTGGGGTACCCCACTAATAACACTGAACCTTGGGGTACACCACTAATAACACTGAACCCTGGGGTACACCACTAACACTGAACCCTGGGGTACCCCACTAATAACACTGAACCTTGGGGTACCCCACTAACAACACTGAACCTCGGGGTACCCCATTAATAACACTGAACCTTGGGGTACCCCACTAATAACACTGAACCTTAGGGTACTCCACTAACACTGACCCTTGGGGTACCCCACTAATAACTCTGAACCCTGGGGTACCCCACTAATACTACTGACCATTGGGGTACCCCACTAATAACACTGAACCCTGGGGTTCCCCACTAATAACACTGAACCTTGGGGTAACCCACTAATACTGAACCCTGGGGTACCCCACTAACACTGAACCCTGGGGTACCCCACTAATAACACTGAACCCTGGGGTAAACCACTAATAACACTCAACCTTGGGATACCCCACTAATAGTGAACCCTGGGGTACCCCACTAACACTCAACCTTGGGCTACCACACTAATAACACTGAACCTTGGGGTACACCACTGATGACCCCAAACCATTCAAAGGATGAATCATTAATCACTACTCTCTGAATACGATCTTTTAGCCAGTTTTCTATCCATTTACATTCAGATTTTTCCAGCCCATAGACTTTACCTTACACATTAGCCGTGTGTGGGGAACTGTGTCCAAGTATACCACGTCCACCGCCACCCCTCTGTCCAATTATACCACGTCCACCGCCACCCCTCTGTCCAAGTATACCACGTCCACCACCACCCCTCTGTCCAAGTATACCACGTCCACCACCACCCCTCTGTCCAAGTATACCACGTCCACCACCACCCCTCTGTCCAAGTATACCACGTCCACCACCACCCCTCTTTCCAATTATACCACATCCACCGCCACCCCTCTGTCCAAGTATACCACGTCCACCGCCACCCCTCTGTCCAAGTATACCACGTACCCCGCCACCCCTCTGTCCAAGTATACCACGTACCCCGCCACCCCTCTGTCCAAGTATACCACGTCCACCGCCACCCCTCTGTCCAAGTATACCACGTACCCCGCCAACCCACTGTCCAAGTATACCACGTACCCCGCCACCCCACTGTCCAAGTATACCACGTACCCCGCCACCCCTCTGTCCAAGTATACCAAGTCCACCGCCACCCTTCTGTCCAAGTATACCAAGTCCACCGCCACCCTTCTGTCCAAGTATACCACATCCACTGCCACCCCTCTGTCCCAAGTATACCACGTCCACAGCCACCGCTCTGTCCAAGTATACCATGTCCACCGCCACCCCTCTGTCCAAGTATACGACGTCCACCGCTCTGTCCAAGTATACCACGTCCACTGCCTCCCCTCTGGCCAAGTATACCACGTCCACAGCCACCCCTCTGTCCAAGTATACCACATCCACCCTTCTGTCCAAGTATACCACGTCCACCCTTCTGTCCAAGTATAAAACGTCCACCGCCACCCTTCTGTCCAAGGTTTTGCTCACCTCCTCAGAAAAGAAAACAGATTTGTGTGACAACTTCTGTCTTTAATGAATCCATGCTGTCTGTGGCTTACAATATTTGTTTCCAGCAAGAACTCCTCTCTGTGGTCTTTTATTAAACTCTCCAGTATCTTCCCAACTATAGAAGTTCCACTAACAGGTCTATAATTACTTGGGAAAGATTTTGTCCACTTTATAAATATTGGCCCCACATTGGCCTTACACCAATCCAGTGGTACTATGCCAGTCATTAAAGAGTCCCTAACAATGAGAAACAATGGCTGTGAGATGACAGAGCTGAATCCTTTAAGGCCCCGTGGGTGTCTGCCATCCGGTCCAGGGGCTTTATTCACCTTTATTCTGTCTAAAGATTTCTGGATCATATCAATTGTGAGCCAATGTGGATCATCTGGGGGGTGTCAGTACCACCCCCCATTATGGACAAGAGCCCCCCATGCTCCTTTGTATACACAGAGCTGAAGAAGGGATTTCATACATTGTCCTTCTCTTTGTCCCCCCCCTCTAGATGGTTCTGTAAATGGCCTACATGCTGGGACTGGACCTTTCTACTATTCATAGATTGGAGGAATGTTTTGGGGTCGTCCTGATATGTTTGTCGTTTGTTTTCAGTTTTTGTGCCTTTATTTCCTTTTTGCATATTCTGTTCTATTCTTTGTAATGTGTAAACGATGATCGCGTTCCTTCATTGTTATATTTAATAAAAGCTCTTTTCTTATTATCTATCGCTTTTGTAACTTTGGCCGTAAGCCACATAGGTTGGATTTGTAGCCTTTTATACTTGTTGCCCATGGGAATATATTTTGCAGTGTGGTCACATACAGGCTTTTTGAAGAACTCCCATTTCTGTGTTGTGTTCATCGATGCCAATATTCCCTCCCAGTCTAAGTCTTGGAGAGCAGATCTCAGCCTTGGAAAATTAGCTCTCTTGAAATTGAGCATTTTAATTTTTCCCATATGTGCTCGCTGTTTACAGGTAACAATAAATGAAATCATGTTATGGTCACTGCTACCCAGATGTTCTTTTATATGGACATTCATAATAAGATCTGCGTGGTTGGAGATGACCAGGTCCAGCAGAACATCATTCCTAGTTGGGGCCTCTATGAACTGGATCATAAAATTGTCCTGTAGTAGGTCTATACTTTTTTTGCTCTTTAACTGTTACTCCAGTCACTTTCCGGGTAGTTACCATCCCCCATTATTATCACTGTCCCAGCCCTTGAAGCCCTTTCCATCTGTGGGAGGAGCTGAGTCTCCACCTCCTCATTAACACTGGGAGGCCTATAACAAACTCCAATGATGACCTTTGTAGTACCACCCCCCATGTGCAGTTCCACCCATATTACTTCAGCCTCATCACACTCTCCATCAACTAGGTCCTCTTTCACACTCGCTCTGAGATCACTTCTCACATAGAGACAGACTCCACCACCTTTCCTATTTCCCCCGTCTCTCCGAAAGAGAACCTAGCCAGGAATATGAATGGCCCAGTCATGTGAGGAATGAAGCCAAGATTCAGCAACACCAATTCAATCCTAGTTCTCTTCATGCACCAAACCTTCCAACTCACCTATTGTGCTGGGCACACTTCTGGTATTGGGGAACAAACACTTTCATTCTTTGACACCTTGTTCATTCACCGACACCTTGTTCATTCACCGACAACATTGGATTGTTGGATTGGGGAACTTCAGAAAGTACAGAGAAGGGCAACTAAACTGATAAGAGGCATGGAGGAGATCAGCAGAACTGAATTTATGCTCTCTTAAGAAGAGGAGATTAAGGGGGATATGATCTCCATGTATAATACATAAGGGGGGATATGATCTCCATGTATAATACATAAGGGGGGGATATGATCTCCATGTATAATACATAAGGGGGGGATATGATCTCCATGTATAATACATAAGGGGGGGATATGATCTCCATGTATAATACATAAGGGGGGGATATGATCTCCATGTATAATACATAAGGGGGGGATATGATCTCCATGTATAATACATAAGGGGGGGATATGATCTCCATGTATAATACATAAGGGGGGATATGATCTCCATGTATAATACATAAGGGGGATATATGATCTCCATGTATAATACATAAGGGGGATATATGATCTCCATGTATAATACATAAGGGGGATATGATCCCCATGTATAATACATAAGGGGGATATGATCTCCATGTATAATACATAAGGGGGGATATGATCTCCATGTATAATACATAAGGGGGGATATGATCTCCATGTATAATACATAAGGGGGGATATGATCTCCATGTATAATACATAAGGGGGGATATGATCTCCATGTATAATACATAAGGGGGGATATGATCTCCATGTATAATACATAAGGGGGGATATGATCTCCATGTATAATACATAAGGGGGATATGATCTCCATGTATAATACATAAGGGGGATATGATCTCCATGTATAATACATAAGGGGGATATGATCTCCATATATAATACATAAGGGGGGATATGTTCTCCATGTATAATACATAAGGGGGGATATGATCACCATGTATAATACATAAGGGGGGATATGATCTCCATGTACAATACATAAGGGGGGATATGATCTCCATGTACAATACATAAGGGGGGATATGATCTCCATGTATAATACATAAGGGGGGATATGATCTCCATGTATAATACATAAGGGGGGGATATGATCTCCATGTATAATACATAAGGGGGGGGGGGATATGATCTCCATGTATAATACATCAGTGATTCATATAATGAACTCGGTGTAGTTATTCCCCCTGAGGTCATCACAGAGGACAAGGAGGCACTCTTTACGTCTGGAGGAAAAGAAATTTAATCTCCAAACATGGAAAGGTTTCTTCACAGTAAGAGCTGTGAAAATAGAATAGACTCCCTCAAGAGTTGGTTGTGGCCAGCTCAGTGGATGGCTGTAGGAAAGTACTGGATTCTTTCTTGGATACACAGAATATAACTGGATATAACATTTATAGGTAAAGTTGATCCAGGGAATATCCAATTGCCTCTCGGGGGATAAGGAAGGAATCTTTTCCCAGCAGGTGCAAATTGGATTATGCTTTGCTGGGGATTTTTTTTGCCTTCCTCTGGATCAACTGTGGGTGTAGGATTAAAATTTTTTTTCCTATGATTGAACTGGATTGACTTTTGTATTTTTTCAACCAGACTAACTATGTAACTATGTTATTGACTCCTCCCTCATTATCACTTTCTGTTTAAGGGTCCAAAGTTGGAGGATGTTATCACATTATTATCACCATGTAAAAGTCTGTGCTCCAATCACATCATCCGATATAAAATGTCCAGCTGGTAGGAAATGGGTGCAAAATAATGAAGGCCAATGTAATGTACAACTTATCATATAGGATATAAAAGTTAGGACTAGACAGTATTTTTTAGTAGTTTTATTTTTTAGGATTTCTTCTATATTCATCTGGTGATCTAGCCAGTAAATCTGTTTTATAAAAACTCTGCAGCAGAATGTATCAGTTCCAGGGATGGGGCAGACCATTTACCACTGACAGGGGGCTTACAATGAGCAGCTTTTATTTATTCATGTAAAACTTTTAACCCAAAAGGAAAACCTGTTTGATGTAACTGATTATGAAGTGTGAGCTGGAGTTTGGCTTCAATAAGTTCCGTTTGGTAAACCTGCTAATACATCTAACACTCCCCTCCCCCCAGACTGACCATGCTGCTGTCTCCAGAGTTGGGGCGCTCTAATACAGAAGGTGTGTTACTGGCCAGATCACCAGGTGAAAACAGAGGGGAAAAAAGCCAAAGAAAAGGAATGCAGCCGCCACACCCAATGATTGGTGAGCTGCAATATGGGACATTTGTGGTCTAATATCCCTTTAGTTTGGTTGGTGAAATCTCATACTATGTCCAGTGATAGCAGTGACATCTACTGGCCACAGTGAGACATCACAGGACAACCTAAACTTAGGGAGAAACCAAGTGAAGAACTATACAATCAGCCTGAGCCAAGTACAGCCCAGCCACAAACTAACACCCCCTGGGGTGATTGGGTTTTGTATTGTGGTGGAAGTACAGCCCAGCCACAAACTAAACCCACATAGTAGCCTCTAGTTAGGACAAGGGGGCGACACTAATAAATAGTATAAATTGGTATTTAGTAAATAGAGATCACTTACAGTGGCTGTAAACCTCAGACATGGAATATGAACAAAGCATATCCCTCTACAGTGTGTACTTGTATCAGTCCAGAAGTGCATTAAGTGCAATTTCTTTCTACTGCCTCCTTCCTCTGCAATATCAGACAAGCTGTATAAAATTCTGGACTTTGAACAAATATAGAGAAAATATTGCTACAGATAAACCGGTTCAACGTATGTAGGAGGATTTGTTGTATCTCTGTGTATCACCTGAGGCCAGTCACTTCTCTGGGTATATGGAGGGTTTACAACCACTTTAAATGTTTACTGTAGACAAGTTGCAGAGATCCCACACCGCTGCCTCCCATCTCCTGAGACTGCACTCAGTGACTTGGGTCTGAGACATTACAAACATATCCCTCCACCCGGCACAGCCAGTAGACCACAGAGCAAGGAACCCTGGGAGAATTATACTGTCAGAGATCTTGCTGGACCCAAACATGGGGGAGAAGATCCAAATCACATGTCCCAGGAGCCTAGGTCAAATAATGCTGCCAGCTGAACCCCAGAACCTCCATAAATCCAGTCTAGATACATAAATTGTGTCTGCAGCACAGAGAAGGAAGATTATCCGAGAGAAATCCATGAATACAGGACGGGGAACACAGCTCAGGAAAGTGACCAGGGGATTACAGGCTGGGTGTAAATAGAAAATAACATCTTATTACCTCCTCTGCTGCCACTTCCAACAATGTCTTCTCTCTGCTTCATACCACATGGAACTTCCTGTCTTTATTCCAGATGACTTCCTGTTTGTACCTTACATCACTTCCTATCTGTACCTGACATCACTTCCTGTCTGTGTTCCAGAACTTCCTGTCTTGGTATAAGTGAGAACACCATCTTGTGGAGTTCAGAGGAACTGCAGCCCCAAAAAACAGCTCATAATAACCATTCCTGCATTGTATCCACCTTACAGGGATACTACAGAAGTTCAAAAATAACTAAAAAAGTAAGAAAAAATAGATATGGCCCTTATGCAACAAGCGGCTTAACAAAGATTTTTTATTACACATAGAGAAGTCTTAAAGACACAGAACAGAAGATAACAATAAAGGTATACATAATAAAACAGATCTTTTGGGTAAAGAAGATGTAGAAATAAGCCCTAAAGTATAAGAATATCTATCAATCCACTGATAATGAGGATGTTAGACATAAATGACAAGGATGTAATGGTCACAGAGGAATGGTGGTGGAGATCTCTCACAGTAAGAACACTTCCTTGAATGGTTCTATAAATAAAGAATGAATCCTGGAGGGAATAAAGCTGTAAAGCAATAAATAATATATAAACTGGGCCATCCACTTCATCCATAAAGACATTGTGATTGAAGATCTTCTAGATCACATAGAAGGAGGACTCATCCATGATTTCATACATTTGTTTGGAAGGATAGAACAATCCTCAGAAGGGAACATGTAGGATGACAGGAAAGGCTCCTGACTGGTGAGATCCTCCAAACATAATGATGACATCCATGAACTGGAGCGAGCTCGTTGGGGTGATAAAGCCAATCTGGAAACACTGTGTAGACGTTCTCCAAGAACTCAGCACACTCCAGGTGTGGAGAAAGTCTCCAGGTGGGTTTAGCCTGTCATTTATCATAGGTAGAAATGTCCACACATGGACTTCCACAGGGACCCCCAGACTACATATAGAGCCTGTACAGTGTCCTCAGGTCTCCAGGTGGGTTTAGCCTGTCATTTATCATAGGTAGAAATGTCCACACATGGACTTCCATAGGGACCCCCGAGACTACATATAGAACCTGTACAGTGTCCCCAGGTCTCCAGGTGGGTTTAGCCTGTCATTTATCATAGGTAGAAATGTCCACACATGGACTTCCACAGGGACCCCGAGATTACATATAGAACCTGTACAGTGTCCCCAGGTCTCCAGGTGGGTTTAGCCTGTTATTTATCATAGGTAGAAATGTCCACACATGGACTTCCACAGGGACCCCGAGACTACAAATAGAACTTGGAGGTACCTGTGAAATGGAATATATAACTTGTACCGCGTCCCCAGGTCTTCAGGTGGGTTTAGTCTGTAATTAATAATGCACAAATGCCCATATATATGGATTTCTACAGGGACCACCAAGACCATTCTGCATAGCTTGGATGTCACCAATATTACTAGGAGCCCATAAAGCAGATGACTATATAAAGATATAAAAGTCCAATCACTGCCATGGAACTTTAGATTAAAGGAACTTCGTTCCAGTCACACCATTCATTTTTTACAAGTAAAGACCGAGTTGGTGTTGGTGAATAACTAGCAAAAAATAGGAGCATGGGGGAGGGGAGAGGGGGAATAGAAGAAGCAGGAAAACAAAGAGATCTTAGTCAAGGAGGGGGTATAGGAAGGGAACGGGTTGGGGAGGGAGGTTCTCCACAAATGGGGCAGAAAACAATATACTAGAATAAGAGCAGGATGGATAAACAATAGAGGAAAGTGACTATAAAATCGTTAACCTTTCCAAGGTGATTCGTTTTCTTCTAAGAGTTTGAGGTTTGCTCTGTTATGAAAGGTTCGAGTGAAGCAGTTAAAGATTTATATTTATTTACCAGTAAGTTTGTCTTGAAAGCATTACATTCTAGAAACAATAGACGAGATGATCCTTTAATGGACTGATAAAAGATTGGCCCCAGCTCTCCAGAAAGGAGTACAGAGCTTTAGGAGATGTTGTTGCCCGATGACAGGAAAGTCATGTAGAGGATATTGAAGATGATTTAGCTGACATGGCTTTAGAACTGGTGGAGGAAATTCAGAGATACGAGAATGGTGAGGAACACATGGTCCTGTCCAGAGTAGATGATGAGGGGTTTTATGTTACATCTTTTTCTTTTCCCCCTTGCTGGCAGTAGCTGGAGTTCAGTGTTCTGTGGCTGCAGTTACCAGAGAATTAAAAATGGTGAATTTTGGAAAGATGGCATATGATAATCTTATGGGAGAAGAACGTGTTACTTTGGAACAGCTTAAGAACTGCCGTGACATTGTGAGCCTGCCGACAAGGGTGGAGCCTTGTCATCATGGAGCGAGAAAAACATTTATTGATGTGTCAAAAGATTTTTAGATATAAGGAATGGTACACTAAGATAACATCCATCAACATGGAGAATGGTCAGAAGATCCTCTTTGATGTGGTTGAGGAACCTGTATTTTTTATCATAAATATAATTTGGATATTTTCTCTGGCGGTGGGGGGCTGTTAGGTATGCTGTACGGGGCCCCGTGATATCTAAAAGTGGCCCTGGGTGTATGCTTGTGTCTGTGCCACCTGTATAGTTAGGAAGAACAATAACTTCTGTAGCAATTGTACATACAGAGATGGACGCGGTCATCCGTCTTGCTAAAGATCCTCCATCTTGTATCATTCTCTCTCCCTCCAATCCCCGTCCCTCAGGAATGTGGTCTGTGTGTATGCTGAGTTCACGAGGCATCAGGCCCAGCTGGATAGCTTCAT
This sequence comes from Staurois parvus, assembly GCF_062004578.1. Taxonomy (NCBI): domain Eukaryota; kingdom Metazoa; phylum Chordata; class Amphibia; order Anura; family Ranidae; genus Staurois; species Staurois parvus. The sequence goes on from NW_028318366.1 coordinate 1,262,546, forward strand.
GGTTATAAACCCCAATTAGCCTGGGCCCAGTATGTCTGTGAGACTCTTGCTTGGAGGTGATCGTAAAGCTATAAACCAGTCCTTCACTGGACATGAAAGACATTCTGAGATAACAGTAAAACATACATCCTATTTAAAAGCACTTTTCCCTACAATTTCATATCTTAAGATAGAAAATACTTACAATGAAACCAAGCATATATTCAGAGAGGTCACTTTAATACAAGTCACCTGATACCTTACACCTCTAGTTAAAGTCTACAGGAGAGTAGAAAGCCATATAGTTCTAGCTGAAATAGTAAGATATGGCATATTTGATGTCTGGACGTTCAGGATATCACTCTGCATATTAATCTACTAGTGGCTAGGCTGCTACATGCACCTAGGCAAGGTTATTGACCCTGATATAACTTGGGAGGGATTTTGGTTCTAACTTGGGTCTCTGCCTAGACACCCCTCCCCAAATGAGGCCATTGGCCTTTGGCTTCAGAGACACCCCCTGCTGGGGGACTATAAAATAGGCTGTCAGGCCTGAGAGAAGTAAGATGAAGAATTCTCCCTTTTTAACATCAGGAACCAACTTAGTAGAACGGTACCATTTTGCTCTGACACTTGATCTGCTTAAACCAAGGCTGACGGCAAGTCTTCTACCTCCCTAAACTTCTTTCTGTTATCTCTCTGTTGTGCTATTGCTCTCTGTATTTATATATATATAGTTGTGTTCAAAATACTAGCAGTCAGACATCACTAACCGGATCAATCACTGTTTTTGGTGGAAATGATATTTCTACATGGCAAATAATTTCCTAGCAGGTGTAGTAGAGTAATAGAAATCCAACAGACCCAACAGTCATGACATGCATGCTGCTGATTCTGTGTCATTGAATCACTAATTGAAAGGGGCGTGTTCACAATAATAGCAGTCAGACATCACTAACCGGATCAATCTCTGTTTTTGGTGGAAATGATATTTCTACATGGCAAATAATTTCCTAGCAGGTGTAGTAGAGTCATAGAAATCCAACAGACCCAACAGTCCTGACATGCATGCTGCTGATTCTGTGTCATTGAATCACTCATTGAAAGGGGCTTGTTCAAAATAATAGCAGTGTGGAGTTCTATTAGTGAGGTCATTCATTCTTTGATAAACAGGTAGCAATTATTGCCCTTATTTAAGGAAGGAAGGCAGCAAATGTTGGACATGCTGGTTACAGTGCATTTCTCTCTGAAATTCTGAGGAAAATGGGTCGTTCCAGACATTGTTCAGAAGAACAGCGTACCTTGATTAAAAAGTTGATTGGAGAGGGGAAAACATATAAAGAAGTGCAGAAAATGATCGGCTGCTCAGCTAAAATGATGGCAAATGCTTTAAAATGGCAACCAAAACCTGAAAGACGTGGAAGAAAGCGAAAAACTACCATTGGAATGGATAGAAGAATAGCCAAAATGGCGCGGACTCAGCCAACAATCAGCTCCAGGAAGATGAAAGAAGGTGTGACGTTCCCTGTGAGGACTCAGCCAACACTCAGCTCCAGGAAGATGAAAGAAGGTGTGACGTTCCCTGTGAGGACTCAGCCAACAATCAGCTCCAGGAAGATGAAAGAAGGTGTGACGTTCCCTGTGAGGACTGTTACAATTAGAAGACGCCTATGTGAAGCCAAGCTATCTGCAAGAAGCCCCCGCAAAGTCCCACTGTTGGGAAAAAGACGTGCTGAAGAGGTTACAATCTGCCAAAGAGCACATTGACTGGCCTAAAGAGAAATGGTACAACATTTTGTGGACTGATGGAAGTAAGATTGTTCTTTTTGGGTCTAGTGGGCGGAGACAGTTTGTCAGACGACCCCCAAACACTGAATTCAAGCCACAGGACACTGTGAAGACCGTGAAGCATGGTGGTGCAAGCATCATGATATGGGGATGTTTCTCATACTACGGTGTTGGGCCTATTTATCGCATACCAGGGATCATGGATCAGTTTGAATCCATCAGAATACTTGAAGAGGTCATGCTGCCTTATGCTGAAGAGGAAATGCCCTTGAAATGGGTGTTCCAACAAGACAACGACCCCAAACACACCAGTAAATGTACAACATCTTGGTTCCAGACCAACAAGATGGACGTTATGGAGTGGCCAGCCCAATCCCCGGATCTTCATCTAATAGAAAACTTGTGGGGTGACATCAAAAATGCCGTTTCTGAGGCAAAACCAAGAAATAGAGAAGAACTGTGGAATGTAGTCCAATCATCCTGGGCTGGAATACCTGATCACAGGGGCCAGAAGTTGGGTGACTCCATGCAACACAGATGTACAGCAGTTCTCAGAAACAGTGCGACTACAACCAAATATTCATGAAGTCATTCAAAGGGAAGCAAAATCTTCAAACATTTCTCAGTTTATATAGTGAATGTTTGAGTTTGTAAAGAAGAATACAAACACTGAGATTTTTTTGAACCGTCTAATATTCACTTTTCTTCCATTTTTTTAGAGGAACAACACAAATTTGATGTATTTTTCTTCATGTTGTGATTTGGAATAGAATGTGTCGTGTTCCCAATGCATTTGTGTGGATGGAAATAAAAGCTATTAGAAGGATTTTCAGCTTTATTCACTTTTTTCAACACACTGATATTATTTTGAACATAACTGTGTTCCAACACAGTTATATATATTGGCTATATCTTTTTCTGTAAATATTTTTATTGCACCATTTTGACCTTTTTATTAATAAATCCTATTTTCTGAAAAGCGTTGAACTGTTTCTAAAGCTCTTTAATGCAAACTAAGAATCCCTGTCTCTGAAGAGCGCTACTGTGTGTTTTAAACTTCTGCATACATTTGCCTGCGGTGACAGTATGTATACAGATGCTTATTCCAACATCACAGTGTTATTGCTAATATTGGCGAGTTTCCTCCTACTCTGTACAAAAGGAGGTGGTGGCAGTGTGAAGGGTTAATTGCGTAATTAACCTGACCCAGTAACAATCGCTCTGAGGTTGCGGTACATAGATTGTGGTCCATTGGCTGTAAAATCTTTGTGCAGGGTGCAGCTGAGCGTGGCATTGTTATGCACGTTACAGCGCGGTTTTAGATTGGCTAGTCCTTTGGTCACGAGTTGGGGAGAAGGGCTGGGGGTCTGACACCGTGACCGTCACAACTTCTTCTATGGATTACCTTGAACCTCTGCTATGTACCTCAATGTGTCTAGAAATTGGACATGTTTTCAACTGAAAATACAATTATTAGTAATATTTCCCCTGCAAATGAGGATCAGCTCCTCGGTGGAGAACAGCGATCTCGCCATGTCCAGATGTGGTCTGGAATTCCACAAAAGAACAATTCACAAAGCTAAAAAATAGACTTGCAAATTACCACTAAACTCTCCTAACTACACTCCCATCCACTCACACTCCCCACTACCACTTCCAGGTGTGTGCAAACATCCTTCCGCCAACATAATGACGTATTTCTGGTATGACAGCTGCTCCAGCGCCTCCTCCAACAGCCGTCTTGGCGTTTATTTGTGCACCATAGCAATTTTCCATGTGGCTCCATTGTGTATATGACATTCGCAAATATATGTTTGCGGCTCTATTGTGTATATGACATTGGTGAATGTATGCTTGCAGCTCTACTGTGTATATGACATTGGTGAATGTATGCTTGCAGCTCTACTGTGTATATAACATTGGTGAATGTATGCTTGCAGCTCTACTGTGTATATGACATTGGTGAATGTATGCTTGCAGCTCTACTGTGTATATGACATTGGTGAATGTATGCCTGCAGCTCTACTGTGTATATGACATTGGTGAATATATATTTGCCGGTAAAGGCACAAAGTCAACATAAATTGGGGGTCCAATGTATTACTGTTAAGAGGATTGTAGAACAAGAATAGCTAGATGCACATTGAACACGACCTATTCATTGGTAAATAACATGGTCTTGTGGTGCAATAGGGGGCTTTTGGTTGGTTAGTTTGGACATACGTGCACATGTGCGCTCTAACAAGCTAGATTTGGACGTATTATATCGCTCGCAAAATATAAGTGTTAGGGTTGCTAGTATATTGAACTTGAACATGGAATAACCCCCCCCAAAAAATAAATAAACATAGTCCAAATGTTTATTGATCAAATACATGGTCCACATTTATTTGGACAGCAGAAACAAGTAGGTACATTCAATTTCTTGGTGGGACAAAAAAAAAGCAGGATTGATGTTGCTAAAATAGAACGGTCCTGCTTATAAGAGCTTACAATCTAAAAGATTATACTTCTAATGAACTGTGCTTTCACAGGTTACAGCAGAAAACAAACGGTTAATATGAATCATGTAGTAGGCTTATCTATCCACAAAACAGGCTGCAGATCAAAAGATCAATATAAAAATACATACGTGCCAGAATAAAACACCTCCCACCTCCCCAAATCCCCCACACATACATTTCTCACCATGTTTGTCTGCAAACTGCATTTCAGTCTAAATAAAGCAAACTATAGCCAAGTGTAGATTTGGAAGAGCAGAGCAATGGACATGTGTTAGGATTACAATACAAAGATAATAAACACAATCATTGTACAATAACACACAAACACACCTTAGAAGGAAAAAAATGCAAAACATTTACAGCCCACATCAAAACACAGCGTGAGTGTGGCCTGGGGCAATTCACCACAATATCTCTTCCTCCCCAAACACAGCGTGAGTGTGGCCTGGGGCAATTCACCGCAATATCTCTTCCTCCCCCAAACCACCACAGACAAGGACTTGCAGAAAATAACGTGGCCTGTACAAGGAAAAATTTTGCCACTACTGCATCTTTTTACATAACATAGGCCACACCCACCACTGTCATTCATTGGGTCAGAGAAAGTGTTTGCACCTGATGAATCCTCTTCCCACCTGCGGTAACCCTTGGTATACAGGCCCCACAAATCAGAGTCAGAAAGAAAGCCACAGTGAAGTGTACCTGTGCAGCATACAACAGAACATTGAACATGGATGTGAAAGGGAACCCTATTGGCAATATTTCTTGGCCCTATGGGCACAATTCACTGCAGATTATCGCATGAGTTAAGGCAGTCACATGACCACATCTCACATGCAATACTGAAAAAGGCCTTACACCGCGGTCACATCAAAGCCGATTTAGAAATTGTGCGACATACAGTGAAGATGCCTATTTCCTTGCGATTTGCAAGACATCTGACACAGATATCTATGCAAATCGTCACAAAAGTAGTACATGTACTACTATAGAAATCAGTGTCGGAAACGCACCCATGTGACCGCTCTAATAGCAGACAATAGGGTGCAACTTGGCATATGATTTGCAAGTCGATTTGTAATGCAAATCACATGCCAATTCGCACTCAATGTGACCGCTATTAAAGAGTTCATATTGGTGTGGTTCAAACTTGGCTGGAGCCACAACAATCTCTAAAGTAATGAATACACTACTTTTCATGCGCCTATCAGTGCCGCCTAACAGTGCTAGTCAGTGCCGCCTAACGGTGCCATATATCAGTGCTGCTTTTCAGTACCCATCAGTGATGCCTGTCAATGCCCATCAGTGTCACCTACCAGTGCCTCCTCATCAGTGCCCATCAGTGCCACCTATCAGTATCCATCAGTGCAGCCTATCAGTTCCCATCAGTGCAGTCTCGTTAGTGCACATCAGTGAAGGAGAAAATTCACTTAGTTACAAAATTCGATAACAAAAACAAAGAAAAAACGTTTTTTTCCCAAAATGTTCAGTGTTTTTTGGTTTAAGAAAAATAAAAAACCGAGGTGATTAAATACCACCAAAATAAAGCTCTGTCACAAAAAAAATGATAAAAATGTCATATGGGTACAGTGTTGCATGACCGCGCAATTGTCAAAGTGTGAGAGCGCTGAAAGCTGGAAATTGGCCTGGACAGGAAGGGGGCATACGTGCCCTGTAGGCTTGTGGCTAAAGGACTTGTCAAAGACCCTGTACTGTGGTTTTTTACACACTTTTTTTTTGTGAATTAGTAGCGGTACCATGTAGCGCATACTCATTCATGTAGGGGGATGCTGGGATCTGGGGGCCCCCTTGTTAAAGGGGGCTTCCAGATTCTGATAAGCCCCCCACCCGCAGACCCCCACAACTACCGGCCAGGGTTGTGGGGAAGAGGCCCTTGTCCCCATCAACAGGGGGACAAGTGCTCTGGGGGGGAGCCCCCCTGCCCCAAAGCACCCCCCCATGTTGAGGGCATGTGGCCTGGTATGGTTCAGGAGGGTGGGGCACTCGCTAATCCCCCCTTTCCTGACCTGCCGGGCTGCATGCTCGGATAAGGGTCTGGTATGGATTTTGGGGGGACCCCACACCATTTTTTTTTTACCCCTTAATATTCATACAGACCCGAAGGGCTTGTTATGGATGGGAGGGGGGACCCCACACTGTTTTTTTTTTTTTTTTATTGCAGACGTTTATTTTTAGATTCAGCTGTGAAAATAAATATTATCTAGACCTTCTAAATAAGTAAAATCATTACAGAAATAATTATAAAGGATAAGAAACAAAAAAAGAATCAATAGAACTAAGGAAATCAAATTAGATTACATGAAGATCTGCCTGGCTACAAATGGTGCTGGTTGTCACACACAGGAGACGTGACCGAGTGCCGGCTATCAGAGGACTCCACACACAGGAGACGTGACCGAGTGCCGGCTGTCAGAGGAATCCACACACAGGAGACGTGACCGAGTGCCGGCTGTCAGAGGACTCCACACACAGGAGACGTGACCGAGTGCCGGCTGTCAGAGGACTCCACACACAGGAGACGTGACCGAGTGCCGGCTGTCAGAGGAATCCACACACAGGAGACGTGACCGAGTGCCGGCTGTCAGAGGACTCCACACACAGGAGACGCGACCGAGTGCCGGCTGTCAGAGGACTCCACACACAGGAGACATGACCGAGTGCCGGCTGTCAGAGGACTCCACACACAGGAGACGCCACCGAGTGCCGGCTGTCAGAGGAATCCACACACAGGAGACGTGACCGAGTGCCGGCTGTCAGAGGACTCCACACACAGGAGACATGACCGAGTGCCGGCTGTCAGAGGACTCCACGCACAGGAGATGCGACCAAGTGCCGGCTGTCAGAGGAATCCACACATAGGAGACGTGACCGAGTGCCGGCTGTCAGAGGACTCCACACACAGGAGACGTGACCGAGTGCCGGCTGTCAGAGGACTCCACACACAGGAGACGCCACCGAGTGCCGGCTGTCAGAGGACTCCACACACAGGAGACGTGACCGAGTGCCGGCTGTCAGAGGACTCCACACACAGGAGACGCGACCGAGTGCTGGCTGTCAGAGGACTCCACACACAGGAGACGTGACAGAGTGCCGGCTGTCAGAGGACTCCACACACAGGAGACGTGACCGAGTTCCGGCTGTCAGAGGACTCCACACACAGGAGACGCGACCGAGTGCCGACTGTCAGAGGACTCCACACTGAGATTTACTATTGAAGAGCGGCTAAAAAGCAAGCGCCCACAGAGGACGTCTAAAATGTGTTCTGCACATGCTCATTTATATCTGCCATAGACCATGGAAAAGCGTCTAGTTCTTCACTGTCACAACTTTCTTTGAAAAACTATTTTTTATACATTTTACAATTTTTTGGAAATGTCAGATATTGTTTAAAGTGAAGTCCTGATAATTGGGAAAGCAAATTTCGATGTGAACGTCTCTGCAGTGATTTTTCATGGTGTTAGACGTGCTGCTTAGCAAGTCTGCTTTGTGAGTCTGATTCCTGGTTAGTAAATTTGATTTGGCGTCTACTCGTTGATGCTTCTCTTTAGTAAATGTCTTTGCAGTCTAAAAGTAGACGGTCGCTATTAAAAGGTAGACGTTAGCACACGGAAATGTGCCTAGCACAATAGTAAATCAGGGTCTTGATGTCTCATTAAAGAGAACCCGTCACCACAAAATGCGATCATACGGGGGATATTGGTTCCTTATATGTTGGCATTACAGTAAAAAAATGAAAGGTGCACCTAAACACCTAAAACCCCGCCCCCTAATCATTGAATTCCCACATACATACTAACCAATATTCCAACTGTGCCTACATACAAGATCATGGATTGCACCACACATTACATCACGCCATACATGCCAGAGTGAGAGCAATCATTCTCCATCCATGATTCAGGGTCACCTCTATATTAAGGACCCGGAAAGGCTTTTATAGCGCCCCCTAGGGGCCATTTCTGAGGACAAAGTTTGTCCTGGTTTCATCATCACACCATTGTAGGGCTGGGCGTGTTGGGTATCTAGTTACTCAGCACAACCTCCTTTGTTTCCTGTTTTTGGGTAAAATATTACATTTGTTCACTAGATGACACTAATTCCTATAAAATGTTGTGCCATCTAATGGCGGAATGCACATTTTCAGCTGTAAATGAATGGTTGGTTTATTATTGCAGCTTGGATGACCTTCTATCCTTCAGTGTGTTCTGTACTCACAAGTGATGAGGATGACCTCAGTGATGGAGATGAATCCATACCTGATGAAGGGAACTAAGGGCTCCACTTATAGAACATTCATTGGACAGAAGAGACAAGTGTCCATCCAGACATGACAAATTCTGGACCTATGTGATTTAACACAGTGATTTCCTCTGATTGTCAGCTCCATCTAGTGGTCATAATGCAGTATGTTCCTGAAATACCTCCATCAGTAAAAGTTGCAGAATATGAAATGATGGTCCCTATTTGGAGCCAATGATCACATGAAATAAAATGTGGCCAAAAGATGTCACAGCCGGGTGAATGCCGGTCACAGTTATTAAACTTTTATTTAATAGATCTATACGTGTTTGTGAAATCTCCCACCACAAAATGTACTCAGCCAATCACAGGGCAGGACTCCATTTTTATTCTTTTCCTGCTATCAATGGCCGACCCGGTCCCACACTTCATCCATGTTTTTGGGGACCTCTGATCTCCTTATGAACTGTTTCTTCCATGACAAAGATCAGCCATGGAGTATATCTGAGGTGTATATCAGGGTGTGCTTCTTCCCCACATGAGAGCTGGGATGTCCAGCAACATTCATCTAGAAGACATTTCCCACACTCAAGGCACTAATACACCTCCAGGGTTGTGTGGGACCCCTGATGTACAGGAAGACAGGACTTCAGTGAAGAACATTTCCCTCACTCAGGACAGGAAAGTGTCTTCTTCACCGTGTGAGATCTCTGATGTCTGGAACGACTGGACTTGTCTGAAAAACATTTCCCGCACTCGGGACAGGTATAAAGCTTCTCCTCCATGTGAGATCTCTGATGCTTGTAAAGATGGGCCTTCTGTGAAAAACATTTCCCACACTCAGGACAAGAATATGGCCTCTCCCCCGTGTGAGATCGCTGATGTCTGGAAAGGTTTGACTTGTCTGAAAAACATTTCCCACACTCAGGACAGGAATACGGCTTCTCCCCCATGTGAGATCTTTGATGTGTGTAAAGAATGGACTTCTGTGAAAAACATTTCCCACACTCAGGACAAGAATATGGCCTCTCCCCTGTGTGAGATCGCTGATGTGTTTCAAGTTTTGATTTTTGTACAAAACATTTCCCACACTCAGGACAGGAATAAGGCTTCTCCCCCGTGTGAGATCTCTGATGTTTATGAAGACTGGACTTGTCTGAAAAATAGTTCTTGCACTCAGGACAAGAATAGGGCTTCTCCCCCGTGTGACATCTCTGATGGCTGGAAATATGGGACTTCTGTGAAAAACATTTCCCGCACTCAGGACAGGAATACGGCTTCTCCCCTGTGTGAGATCTCTGATGTTTGTGAAGATCGGACTTCTCTGAAAAACATTTCTCGCATTCAGGACAGGAATACGGCTTCTCCCCCGTGTGAGTTCTCTGATGTCTGTAAAAATTGGACTTCAGTGAAAAACATTTCCCGCACTCAAGACAGGAATACGGCTTCTCCCCTGTGTGAGATCTGTGATGTTTGTGAAGACTGGACTTCTGTGAAAAACATTTCCCGCACTCAGGACATGAATACAGCTTCTCCCCCGTGTGAGATCTCTGATGTATGTAAAGATCGAACTTCTGTGAAAAACATTTCCCACACTCAGGACATGAATATGACTTCTCCCCTGTGTGAGATCTTTGATGTATGTAAAGAGTGGACTTGACTGAAAAACATTTCCCGCACTCAGGACAGGAATACGGCATCTCCCCCGTGTGAGATCTTTTATGCACATTAAGTTTGGATTTACAATAGTAACATTTTCCGCACTCAGGACAGGAATACGGCTTTTCTCCCGTGTGAGATCTTTGATGCCTATTAAGATAAGATTTATAACGGAAACATTTCCCGCACTCAGTACAGGAGAAGCTCTTCCCTGTTGGAAGGGCAGCCCGGTCCTGCACCGTCCGAGGTTCCTCAGGATACGAGGAATCCGATGGTCCATCTACACTGGGTGGTGCCGGATGGACATTGGAGGGAGCCGGGTTTTCTCCTGGACTATACTGTGTGATGTCCTCATCTTCTACTTTCCAGTCTGGAGACAAAGTGAGACAATCCTCGGAGGTTTTCCTCATCTCCCGGCCATGGACTAAAATACAAAGACAAAGAGGATTACTAGACAGGAGCTGATTGGTTCCCCCAAACCAGGACTCCGCCCACATCAGGCAACTTGGTCTCTGAGGAGCTTACAAGTCCACCCTCAAGGGAACTAGGAAATGGCTCCTCTGATCTCCTACCAGGTCATTTCTTTATTCACAGACCTTAGTCAGAGAGTGAGGAAACAACCAGAACTGTCTTTTATAGGAGGGACAGTGATGAGGGGATTATAGGACGAGGGTCCCCACCCCCTCTATCACTCATCGCCATCTTCCCAACACAAGAAGTACTGCACTTCCTTATTTAGTCCATGATTTAGTCATGAAGAACAGCGGGGCTGAGCCCCACCAGAGGTCAGAGAGTGAGGATGGGGGGAGAACAACCAAGATGAAGACTGGACTGATCCTGAAGACCACCATCATTGGGGTATTGACTCCTCCCTCATTATCACTTTCTGTTTAAGGGTCCAAAGCTGGAGGATGTTATCACATTATTATCACCATGTAAAATTCTGTCCTCCAATCACATCATCCGATATAAAATGTCCAGCTGGGAGGAAATGGGGGGAACAAAAGAGAATCCATATTATGTGTATATATAGCAGTGGGGGGAGGGGGGAGAGCAGAAGCCAGGAGTATGTAATGTACAACATAGAGTATATAGTGCAGGAGTCAGGAGTATGTAATGTACAACATAGAGTATATAGTGCAGGGGTCAGGGGTATGTAATGTACAACATAGAGTATATAGTGCAGGGGTCAGGAGTATGTAATGTACAACATAGAGTATATAGTGCAGGGGTCAGGAGTATGTAATGTACAACAAGGAGTATATAGTGCAGGGGTCAGGAGTATGTAATGTACAACATGGAGTATATAGTGCAGGGGTCAGGAGTATGTAATGTACAACACAGAGTATATAGTGCAGGGGTCAGGAGTATGTAATGTACAACATGGAGTATATAGTGCAGGGGTCAGGAGTATGTAATGTACAACATGGAGTATATAGTGCAGGGGTCAGGAGTATGTAATGTACAATATAGAGTATATAGTGCAGGGGTCAGGAGTATGTAATGTACAACATAGAGTATATAGTGCAGGGGTCAGGGGTATGTAATGTACAATATAAATTATACAGTGTAAGGGTCATGACTCATAATATTGGTATTCAGTAATCAGTAGAAGATTAAATGTTTACTGTAGACAAGTTGCAGAGGTCCCACACCGCTGCCTCCCATCTCCTGAGACTGCACTCAGTGACTTGGGTCTGAGACACTACAGACATACCCCTCCACCCGGCACAGCCAGCAGATCACAGAGCAAAGAACCCTGGGAGAATTGTTCTGCCTGAGATCTTACTGGCCCAGACATGGGACAGAAGACCCAAAACACACACACCACAGGTGCCTTGGTCTAGTAACACTTATGGTGAAAATGAACATTTTGCTGCCAGCTGAACCCCAGAACCTCCATAAATCCAGATACATAAATTGTGTCTGCAGCACAGAGAAGGAAGATTATCCGACAGAAATCCAGGAATACAGGACGGGGAACACAGCTCAGGAAAGTGACCAGGGGATTACAGGCTGATATCACCCAGTCCCCGCCCTACTCTGGACCAATCAGTGAGCAGTATGGGTGGAGGAATGGATTTAGTGTTCATGACCCACCTGTGCTGATCTCTGTAGGAGTGTCCTCCTCTATAAATGTCCCCGTTATTCCATCCTCCTCCATAGACTGCTGATCATCCCTCACATACGCCTCTTCTTCTTCTGCTTTCACCTCAAATTCTATATCGATTGGATCTCCACTCTAAATCAAGGAAATGAGAGAAAATATCATCTGTAAAATGTAAGGTCACATAAAAATCCACACATCATCTCCACAAGTCCATGTTCTAGATTCCCCATCCCACCAACCTTGTAATAGTGAGGGATGGTGTGACCTTCCTGTGTGGAATCCCGGGAATACAGAGGACGGGGACATCTCTCTGGTGGGTTCCTGGTATTAGGTGGCTCCATCATATCCTTGTGTCCTTCTGAAAACTCCTCCATCACTCCATACTCCTCATCCTCCTCTTTATACTCTTCTTTAACATCAATATTATCATCCCCGAGGATTCCACTCTGAAAGATATAATAAAACATTCATTGTAACAAACATGCTGTGTATAAATCACAACTACCAATAATTGTCATCATCTACCTGATGATGGGGAGGGATGGTGTGACCTTCCTGTGTGGAATCCCGGGAATACAGAGGATGGGGACATCTCTCTGGTGGGTTCCTGTAGCTGGATGACTCCACCATGGTGTCCTGGTACAGATCTTTGTGTTCTTTTAGAAGCTCCGACTCCTCCATCCCCCATCCTCATCCTCCTCCTCTTTTATCTCTTCTTTAGGATCTCTCAGGTTTCCACTCTGAATATATAATAAAATGCCATCAATGGTAACAATGCAGATAATGTACAGATCCTAATGGTACTATCAGTGATTGTTCCTCATCTACCTGATGATGGTGAGGGATGGTGTGACCTTCCTGTGTGGAATCCCGGGAATACAGAGGACGGGGACATCTCTCTGGTGGGTTCCCATGACTGGATCCATCTGTAGGAAACACACACACTGACTGAATCCATTGTTTCTATGTGTTTATCAGATGATGGGGGATCTAGGTGGATCCTCCGTACTGCTCTCTCCTTTACAATAAAGTCTCCTCTTACCCGGTGATGTGAGGGGCGGCTGATTGTCCATCATGACGTCCTTGTAGAGGTCCTTGTGTCCTTCTAAATACTCCCACTCCTCCATGGAGAAATAGACAGTGACACCCTGACACCTTATAGGAACCTGACACACACAATGATACAGTCACCATCCAGACACATCCCTTGTCTGTTACTGGAGAATGTCCCAGAATTCCCGGCACCGCTCACCTCTCCTGTCAGCAGCTCAGTGATCTCTCTGGTGACTTCTAGAATCTTCTTCTTCTTTCTCTCTTCTATCAGGGAGGGAGGTGGAGGCAATGTGATGTCATATGATCTCCAGACTTCACAGGAGGAAAACTCTACATCTGAACACAAATAGTCACATCAAATGATATTCCCAGAATCCTCCTCACCTCTCCATTCAGGTCTCCATTTTATTAAAGCCCCACTTCAGGCTGAGGTATAATTCCCCCCACAGGACCCCCACACTACGCAGGGTATAGGCTTGTTGCAGCATTCTGATGTCATTACATACAACGCAGGACCAACAGTCCCACTTTACATGTGAGGATACCAAGGGGCCCCACATCCTAAGAGCATCAGAAAAATGTCAGATGAAGGGACATTGGGGGGAGGAGCTGTGAGGTCAGTGTGATGTCATAGGATTCTCTGACTCTGAATGGAGGGACATTGGGAGGAGGAGCTGTGAGGTCAGTGTGATGTCATAGGATTCTCTGACTCTGGATGGAGGGACAATGGGAGGAGGAGTTGTGGGGTCAGTGTGATGTCATAGGACATATAGACTCTGGATGGGGGGTCATTTGGATGGGGAGATTTGAGGGGTCCTCTATATGAGGCTCCCCTATAAACCAAATCCTTGTTCCTGGGTGCGTCCTACCTCTCCTAAACTGAGGAGTGAACTTTGACCTTTACCATCCAGAAATCTGTCCGGAATCTGTGGAAGTAAGCTGTCATGTGATCAGGTGACGTGCGGAGGAACGGAGTGTAAATAGCAGACAATTGTCTCCAGAGCCCCTAATGGTGGGGATGGATTTGGCGGCGTGCTGGTGCCAAGTTTCCTCCCCCCAGGGTCACTGCAGGTGTGGAGAAAAGCTGTGTAAGAGGATATGGAGGAGAGATGAGGAGGAGATCCAGGAATCAGGAGAAAGGTCAGGGCAAGCAACAGACGAGCGCATCCAAGAGACCAAGCCGGGGTCACTACACAGAAAATCAATCCAAGGAAACAACAGGCAGGACGAGGAATAGCAAGAAGGAGCTGAGAGACAAATGAGAATATTGCTCAGCCAATGGGAGATGATCTCAGCATGACTTCCATCATGAAGGAGATGAGGGGGAGGGGAGGAAGTCACTGAAGGTGACCATAGATCCATGGAAATTCAGCTGGTTCAGCAGGGATCGCTCACATTTCCATCCATTTGTGGCCACTGCCGGATAAAAGCCACTCCCCCAGCGGCTATAGCCAATAGCTTCAGTGCTGATCCGTGTATTCTGAGAGCGGAGGAGTCCCCCCATTGTCAGAATACAAGAGTGCAGCGGGGAGGATTCCCTCATCCACCTCCAATGTGTGGATGGGGGAATCACTTCAGCTTTTTATGGTCATCCCGCTGGCTGAACGATAAAACTGAACCATGTAGGCCAGCTTTGGGAGCAAATATATTATCATCAACTGCTCCCCTGAAGGGGTTCATCTACGTATTACCTCCTCTGCCGCCAGATCCAGGAATGTCTCCTCTCTACTTCCTCATTCATGGAACTTCCTGTCTGTACCTGACATCACTTCCTGTCTGTACCTAACCTCACTTCCTGTCTGTACATGACATCACTTCCTGTCTGTCTTCCATAGAGACTTCCTGTCTGGGTAGAGATGAGATCACCACCTTGTGGAGCTCAGAGGAACTGCAGCCCCGAGAAGCGTCTGGTAGTGTGACCCCGGAGTAGCGGCAAGCTGAGTTCCCCCATGAAGATGTGTGTCTCTGATGCATCTGCGCATGTCACGGTTTTTGGCAGCAGCAGATGATCGCCGATCACCATCCATAGCACAGAACTGCCACATCTAAGAAATTAAATATTATTAAATTTTATGATTATTATAATTATGAATTAACTAGTTAACAAAAGTAAGAAATTGCCACGAAGGGGTTAATTCAAGAAGGTCGGATGCAGCAGTTTAGTAATCGATTGATTGTGACTGAAACTGTAACATGTGCAGATGTGTCCGGGACACACATCTTCATGGGGGACTCATCTTGCCGCTACACCGGCCTTGTGCTGGGTGTGTATGGACTGTAGATCCTTATAGAGGGGTCACCTCCACTCCCACCAAGGGGGACAGAAATATATGACTGCTCGGGGGAGGGGTTTTGGCTCCTTTGATTTTGCAGTAACATTGATTGCAGATTTAGTCCTGTAGAACATCTGGTATATGGATACAAAGCCCCCCAGCTGGGAGTAAAGGGTGGAAATGGCTGGTGACCCCCAGATTTGGGCAATGATGTCATCACTATAAATGGATAAAACCCGCGCTATGTGTAACAACTCCAAACCTACAAAAACCTTCTAGCGGACTGCTGCTGTAACAAAGGGAAGGATTCCCTGTCATCTAGAAGAGCATTATGTGTCACAGCGCTGTCCTATTGTGTGTGCACAGAAATCATCACAAATACACTACAAATATGTGGAGACATTCAGAGATAAAGAGCTCGGGGCTCCAAATCCTATTCTCTGCACATCCACTGCTTCCACTTTACACCCACTTCATTGGTCTTATGGGGTTTATCAATAAATGAAGGAAACTGAACCGTGTGCAAATCATCCACAACATAAAGTGCTTTGTGCTCAAGATGCTGCTCCCTGCACATCCACTGCTTCCACTTTACACCGACTTCATTCATCTCATCAGATTTGCTGCTATAGGAAATCATTTAAAATGATCATAAAAACAATTCTGCAGCTAATTGGCCACTAGGATTACTTTTACATGAAAGCCACCCACCAGCTAATAAACCAGCACTAGAATGATGCCTGTAGCTGCAAGCATCCTCCCGGTATAACCACTCCAAGTCCAGTGACGTTCCAGTACATTGCTGGTCCATGTTGGACATATATGTACCAGCAGAGAACACGGACATACGATGAATCGGGTCTGCGGACCAATATGACTGCAATTCATTCTTTTCTGTAATGTCCATGTTGAGGGTTCAGCCCAAACAAATGTTTTAATTTCATAAACGGTGATAGAGTTCCATGTGAATTGTGTGACAAGAGCTGAATTTGGGTGTCGCCATGTATTGTGGTGTATAAATTGCCTTGGCCCACAATTGGTACAAATCTTCTGTGAAGAACAGTGGAGGGGCTGAACACTAGTGCTGGCAGTGACCGGGCCGATCCGGCTAACACTGAGTATTGGGGACACTATACAAAGCCGGCACTAGTATAGTTCTGTTCATGATCAATATATTGATCCGTACAAACACTATACTAGTAATGGCGGTGATCAGCGACCTATAGCGTGAGTGCGACAGTGTGCGGCCAATCTAACGCCAGCTGACCCTGGCTGGGAGGGGCTTACTGACCCTGACACTATGTGATGTCACTAGTGGCAGGAATACAGAGATCAGTGATACATTCTATATACTGACACTGTACTAATGGCACTGGCTGGGTGACGGGGCCATCAAAGGGTTAAATGTGCTAATCTAACATGTGTGTGTACAATGTAGTGGTGCTTTTACTCGGTGCCGTGTTCTCTCTTCTCTCCCTGGACTGACCGGGGGGGGCAGTGGGGGGGGGGCGCAGGCGCATTGACACCCCAAAACAGGAAGTGATGAAGATTATGCCACTTTACCAAGAGCTGCTGCTCGCCCACAAAATGCGGGTAAGTGGTTGGCAAGTAGTTTAAAAAAAAACCTTAAAAACATTTTAAAACAAAATTCTCAATATGGTATTTAACTTTTTTTTAATACTTGTATCAGAATAGTAGGATGTTACCATAGTAACCATTGTACTACTGTGGGGGGGAGGGGGGTGATCAGGGATTTTTTTTCCACACTTTTCTTTGCTGTAGAAATAATGGTCATTTCTCCTGCAGTGCAAAGCTTGCTGTCAGAACCGAACTCATTCATCAACTGTCATCAGTGAGTTAGATTTTTGACAGCTCAAGATAGTGATCTGTGATTGGCTCATAGGATGCTGTGATTGGCCCCATGTATCATGTGACAGCTGTGGGCCAATCACAGCTCACTAGGAGGAGAAGCAGAGCTGTTATGAATGAGATTGATTCATAACAACTGCTTACATTGTGATCACCTAGAGATCACATGATCACAGGGTCACAATCACTGGGATCTTCATTCTGCTGTATCCACCAGACACAGCAGTCGGGGGTGGGGGAGCGCTGTGTGCCGGCTCGGGTGTGTGATGTGCCTCCTGTGTTAGTACAGCCAGAGTGACTACACGTACATTGCTTTGCCTATAGCTGCCGTCTGGCCACAGTACATTGCGGGTGGGAAGCGGGTAATCTAGGACTAAGGATTCCAAGCTCACTCCTTGGGCCATGATATCATCCAGGCAAGAAATGTAAGTTCTGTGTTCCAATTATGAGGTGACAACAGCATAGAGTGCTTTCAGGATAATGGACAAAGGTAGACAAGCATTGCATGCTGTTGTTGTGTGAAGCAAGTCTGTCTCCTTTTTTATTACAGATAATACATTTTGTTTGGCTTTTTCTACATTGTTCCCCGATCCAGACATTCGTGGCCTCCTGGGCTGGATGTGCCGCTGGATCCAGGCCCTGGAGCAAGCCCTGGAGGTGGCACCAGACGAGGACCAGCCCAGCCTTGGAGCCTATTTCAGGCAGCAATTTTAGTTTAGTTACAATTTTTTATGATGTTTTATAGTTTTCTATTGATTGTTGGTAATAAATGTTCCATTTCTCTTGGACAGTGCCCTGTGTTGTGGCCTTCTTCAGCCTTTGCAGGTCGGCAATCTTCTTCATTGCAGTTGGAGCTGATCTGCATGTCCCTAAAGCATTGCAGGACTCTGCTAGCTCCAGCTGCACTGGACAATCTTGCTTACCTGGAATTTCTGGTAATGTCCAAACGAAGTGTTTTCTGGCAAGTCCAGCTTTAGGACTGTAGCAGATAGGATTGCATGTTTCCGAGAGGTAAACCAGCTCCTTCAATCCTAAGCTGGGATACATAAAGATTGAAGTTGTCTGCTTGCTGTCTGCAGCTACTCCCAATCTTGGTTTGCTTCCTCTTGTGAAATGCTGCAACAGTTTACACAGAACACTCCATTCACGTTACATTGTTCACGTTTGGAGTAGCTCTTCATTCCATCCAGGGACTTCTACATAGCTTGGTGGAGTGTAGTTGTGCAGACTGCCAAAAGGGGGTGCAGCCAAGTAGACAATGTGTGGGGGGATCCTGTGGCCCAACTCTGTCAAGATGTTTCCCATCACCTCATCTCTAGTTGGGATTGGCATTACACAGAAGTCACATGACTTGAAAGCTGCTCTTGGAAGGACTATCAGTTATGGATGAGACCAGTTACATGCAATGTCCCCCAGAAAAGAAGGGGCCCTAATGGGCAAATTGTCTATCTGCTCCACACATACCACTTGGATCCAACTTGTTCCTCATTCACATGTCAGTGTTTTGACAACAAGAGGTGGGGAGGGAATGAAGTGAGGAACAAGTGTCCACTGGGCACATAAATTCCATAGGCACACACGTCTAGAATCAGGCAGCTAAAGATCCTATGCTCCCCAACCAATCTCGGGGCAAGATGTTACACGGGGTGTAAAGCAAACTTAGTCTGGGTCCAGTTAGTCCAGCATAATGATAGTCCAAACAACAGAAGGCCTTCTTCTTATTCTCCCAACTTTTCTGTGTCTCTAGCATTCCTTGGCAGGCTTACTGTGTGTAAGTTGTGTCCTGGTGTCACGCCTGGTGTCCTGGATATTACACACTTCTTGTATAGTGTGTGTCAATGAAGTAGCACAGGGAACATATTTGGACAGCAGTGTCAGTCTCTGGGGGGGTGAGTGTTCCATGCAGGAGTCTTGGCAAAAATCAGCACCCCAAAAAGACAAAAGCTAGCCGACACTTAGAGAACAAGCTGCAATATTGTGTGTTCCCATATTGGGGAACGTTAGCCTTGCCCACAGAGTCCACTGAGAATTCTAAGCTCCCTTGGGGCAGCCAAATGGTTAGCAGATAATGGCCAACCGCTACATGTGCCAGAGAACTTGTGTGATGGGGAACAGCTAAAACTATTTGCAGGACAGACCACCAGGTGAAAGCAGCAGAAAGGCCAAAGAGTCTAACCCCCAATGCCTCTGGAAGGGTCACCTTTTAGTTTTCTTTCTGAAGTGCTGCTTTGTTAGTGTTCGCTATTTGGAATTATTGGTAGCCATACTCAGAAAAGCACCTGTGTTGGATTCCCGACATGACCAAGCCTCCATTATTACCCCAAATGCATTTCTGACAATTTGAAAGACGTTCTGCTACTTTCCAAATAATGTTTATTATAAAAAACATACAAAATGAATGGGAAGGAGGAGGCTGCTGCTGCAGAGGGGGTGGGTGTGACGGTTGGGGGGGTACAGTGTGTGGGGGGGCTGGGAAAGAGTGGTGAGGAGGGAGTGCTGGGGGAGAGGTTGAATGGGGGGAATGGAAGACAGGGAGAATGTGGGGAGGGGCATTTGAGGGCTGAGGAGAGTGGGCAGGATGTGGAAGGTAAGGGTGGAAACGGGATTGAGAGGAGGGGCATGTAGAAATAAGGGGAGGGGGTGTGAAAGTGGGGGTGTGGTCAAGGGGAGTGTGAGGAAGGTGCAGAAGAGGGATCCATGGGGAAGGAGGCATACTGGTCTTCAGGTGGGGTTTCTTGAGGGGGTTGCTCCAGAGTGGGTAGTTCCAGAATCGGCACCTCCAAAGCTTGTTCCCCTGCTGCTTCCCCGGCACTTTCTACAGGGGAACTCTGTGGCAACCTTGGCATTGGCCCCAAACTACTACTGCACAGGGGTTGGGAGCCTCTGGCTGAAGGTGCATTTTGTTCAGGACCTGCTTGACATAAGGCCCGGATATCATGACTAAGGTCCTGCAACGCTGCAGTCTGCTCCCTGACCGAGGTGAGAACTTCAAGCAGGGCTTCATGTTGGAGCCCCAGTAACCTTTCTATATTACTGGATGCATTAGAAAGCCTCCTTTGCTCCCATAATCTCTCCATGTTGAACACCAGCCTTTCCCCAAGCTTGAGAAGGGGGCCGGGTCCAGGTGGACGGGGTGCCGATCCAGCTGCATCCAATGTTGGCTACAAAGAGAAACAAACAAAAAAGAAAGAGTGTTTAACACACAGCACAAGCATACAGTAGGACAGGGGGCTCGTCTGACATCAAACACTAAATCATGTTCTTGTCCCACCCCTAGGACCAGGTATTGGTGAATGTCTTTCCCTGACACATTACACTGGATGAACATTTGACTGAAATGAATGGTTTGGCATCTTTCCCCAGACTGATACCTTCCTGCTGATTTGTCACATGCACATCACTCCCTCCAGCTCCTGACTAAGCAATAATCCGAAAAAAGTAAGTTACACATCACGTTGCCAAATCCTGCCCAGCCAGGAACGGAGTTATACTCTAAATGGGTGACTCATTAGGGAGAACATCTTTAGCATCTCTTACCGGATGTTCAGGCAACTCAGGTGGAGGTGACGGCATTTCACACAAGTTTGGAGTGCCTGAACTTCCCTGCACCACAAAACAAAAACAAATGCATGACATTTCCCAAATACACATTCAACATGCATTTGTACATCCCCACCCCATTACAGCAGTTCCCGTACCCCAACATCAGATGCAGATTCTTCTCCCACTCCAAAAGCTGGGGCCTCCAGGGGCAAAAGATGATCTGCAAATAGAGTTCAAGATGCTGATTAGCAACAGATACTAGTTAGGCTGTATGTATGATGTGACATTTGTGACCAAGGTTTGAGGGATTGCTCATTGGTATGTTCTTCACTCCAGTTTATCCAGACAAATAGGACACTGGCAGCCACAGCCCAGGAGACTGTTTGAGAGAAGAAAGCGGCATGGTAAGGCTCAGGAGCAGGGGCCACAAGAATGAGGGGCCACCTTTCCTGCCAAACAAGGAGGCAGATGTGTTAGGATGGCTCCATTATGCCCATAAGCTACTGCAGCCATTTTGACTATGGGCTTCAAACATTAAAGCAAAATATATAACATTTTTCGTTAAGGCAACATTCAAAAAAGGATTTGGACAAAATCAAAAACAAAATGGGTCAAATCAAATATAAATGTTCCCCAAAATATTTCCAAAGCCAGACAAACACATGTAAATGAATCCAAAAGAAATGAAACTCTACTGCATGCTGGACAGACTGCAAGCATACACCCTGGGAAATACCCGCTGGACTATCGACAACCAAGCCTCTCACCACTCCTATCCGCCCTCCTGGGCACCCCCCTAAAATGCCTCTTCCACTCGTCCTTCTCATTTTCCTCTCCTCCGTTCCCAAAATCCATTCACTATATCCCTCTGCTCCTCCCAAACAATTGTATATTGTGTCCTCACTGCTTCCTTCACCCCTCTACGGCACCCACCACCTCCTCCTATTACTCCACTCTCCCACTGACCCGAACACCTCCACTAGTAGTTTCTCACGCTCCTGCACATCCCGCTACCATGCCACCTTCCTCACCCTTCTCCTCCTCCTAGCCGCGGGGGACATCTCTCTGAAGCCTGGCCCTCCACCACCTCCCTTACCCACACAACACCCTCCCGCCTCCATGTCCTGCCCCAACCCCCGCAACTTAGTATCTGTCCCCCTGCTCTCTAAAATCACCCCCCCGTATTCATGTGCACTCCTGAACGCTTGATCGGTGTGCAACAAGCTTACCGCCATCCACGACCTCTTTGTTTCCCGCTCCCTCAACCTCCTAGCGATCACGGAAACCTGGATCCAGGCCACTGACTCTACCTCCCCTGCTGCACTCTCCTATAGAGGTCTCACCTGGACCCACTCACCCAGGCCCAATGGTCGTGAAGGTGGTGGGGTTGGTCTGCTCCTGTCACCGCAGAGCACCTTCCGAGTCCTCCCAAACCCCCCCTCCCTATCCTTTTCCTCCTTCGAGGCCTACTGCGTCAGACTATTCTCCCCAACCCCCCTGAAGATTGCTGTGATATACCGGCCTCCTGGATCCATATCTCGCTTCCTGGATGACTTTTCCTCCTGGCTACCCTTCTTCCTCTCCTCTGAGTTACCCACCATCATCCTTGGGGATTTCAACATCCCCGTCAACCCGGACACAGCCCGTCTCCTCCACTTAACTTCCTCCTTTACACTTGCACAGTGCATACAATCCACCACCCACTCCGAGGGAAATATCCTAGACCTTGTCTTCTCCAACCGCTGCGCTCCCCACGACCTCACTAACACCCCCTTCCCTCTCTCTGACCACAACCTGATTACCTTCTCTATCTCCTCGTCCTCCAACGCCTACCCCTCCAAATGTCATACTACTACCAGCCTTAACCTCCACAACCTTAACCCTGCCCCCCTCCACTCTGCAGCTGATCAACTCCACGACAGCATCCTCCCCCTGTCCTGCCCCGACTTGGCTATGACTGTCTACAACAACGCGCTGTCAACAGCCCTTGACTCACTAGCGCCTTTAACCACACACAACATCAAACCCTGACCGCTCCAGCAGACTGATCACACCTAAACCCTCAAACGACACAGTCATGCCCTGGAGCGACTATGACGCAAAACCAAATCCCAACAAGCCTTCACCCGCTACAAATCTGCCTTCCACACCTACACCTCCTCCCTCCACGCAGCCAAACAAGCCTACTTCCTGACCCTCATCAAGGCCCTCTCCTCCAATCCTCGCCGACTCTTCTCCACCTTCAACTCTCTACTCTCGCCACCCCCACCTCCACCCAGCACCTCACTCACCGCCCTTGAGATTGCCAATCACTTCAGAAACAAGATTGACACAATTCGCAAGGACATTGCCACAACTCACACGCCCTCTCAACCCGTCCCCTCTCACACAGCTACCCCCTCATCCCCCCTCCCCCTCGACATAACCCACAGGGACGTCATCACTGCTCAAACTCCCTCCAACCCCGTTCCCCCTCACTCAGCTACCCCCTCATCACCCCTCTCCCACGGCCCCACCACTGCTCTGACCTCCACTTCCACCCCACCCTTCATTCCTCATACTGAAGCCCCCTCAACACTCCACACCTTTGACCTTACTACCATCGAGGAAGTCTCCAAGATCCTCTCTGATGCCTGCCTCACCACCTGCCCCCTCGACCCTATCCCCTCACAATTCCTACGACCTCCCTCCCCCTCCATCCTACGCACCCTCACCCACATCTTCAATCTCTCCCTCCCCTCCGGCACTTTCCCCTCCCCTCTGAAACATGCACACATCACCCCCATACTTAAAAAGCCCTCCCTGGACCCCAATGACCAGAACAACCTCAGACCCATCTCCCTGCTCCCATTTACAGTCAACCCCTTGAGCGCCTAGTCTACACCCGCCTAGGCTCACACCTCAGCGACAACAACCTCCTCGATCCCCTACAATCTGGCTTCCGTCCCCTACACTCCACCGAAACTGCCTTACTCAAACTCTCCAACGACCTGCTAACAGCCAAAGCTAATGGCCACTATTCAGTGCTCCTACTCCTTCACCTCTCTGCGGCCTTTGACACAGTCGACCATCCCCTCCTCCTCAAAAAACTACACTCCCTCGGCCTCAGAGATTCTGCTCTCTCCTGGCTCTCATCCTGTCACAACGCTCTTTCAGCGTTACCTATAATGCTACCACCTCCCCCTCACTCCCCCTCTCTGTTGGGGTCCCTCAAGGCTCTGTCCTCGGGCCCCTTCTCTTCTCCATCTACACCTCCTCCCTTGGCCAACTCATACACTCTCATGTCTTCAACTACCACTTATATGCCGACCACACACAAATCTATCTCTCAACCCCCCACCTCATCCCCTCGGTCTCCGCCCGAATCACACACCTACTGAACGACATATCTAACTGGATGTCACTCCACTTCCTTAAACTGAACCTCTCCAAGACCGAGTTTCTTGTCTTCCCCCCAGCCCGGACACCACCCCCCATTGACTTCTCCGTCACATCCAACAACGCAAATATCAAACCAGCCCCGCAGGCCAGAGTACTTGGTGTCATTCTGGACTCCAACCTATCCTTCCAGCCCCAAGTCCAATCTTTAACAAGCTCGTGCAGACTCCACCTCCGCAACATCGCCAAAATCCGCACGTTCCTAACCCCAGAAACCACTAAACAGCTCATCCACTCCCTCATCATATCACGACTCGACTACTGCAACTCCCTCCTCACTGGCCTGCCTCGCCGCTGGCTATCCCTGCTTCAGTCGATCCTGAATATGGCTGCCAGACTCATTCACCTTTCCAACCACTCCATCTCCGCCACCCCCCTCTGCCAATCCCTCCACTGGCTTCCGATTGTGCAACGGATCAAATTCAAAATCCTAACACTGACGTACAAAGCCGTCCACCATACTGCCCCGAACTACATCACCGACCTAATATCCAAGTACCACCCAGCACGCACACTCCGCTCCTCACAAGACCTCCTTCTCTCTAGTTCCCTGGTTTCCTCCTCCCATGCCCTCCTCCAGGACTTCTCCAGGGTGTCATCCATCCCCTGGAACTCCCTGCCCCAACCCATCAGATTATCACCTACTCTCCTCTCCTTTAGGTGCACCCTGAAACCCACCTCTTCAGGGAAGCCTACCCCACCCCCTGCTAACTTGCTGACCTCCTCCACTCTTCCTACCACTCCATCCCCCACAGCTATCTCCTCCTGTACCACTATCCCCTCCCTCCTAGATTGTAAGCTTGAAAGAGCAGGGCCCTCGATCCCCTCATGTTTTGCATTGTATTGTTATTGTTCTGCCCCCCTTTGTAATGTACAGCGCTGAGCGAACTATCGGCGCTTTATAAATACTGTATAATAATAATAATATAACTGTTGATCTGAAGAGAGCAAGAGCAATGCATCCAAAACTCCTTTAATCACTTTTAAACCGCAGGTCTCCTGCAAACTCAATGTGAAAAAGAAAATTATTAACTCATGTGGCAGTCTCAGAGTATCCGAAAACATTAAACAGCCTTTCCTGATGATTGGAAGCTGTTTGAGCTACAAAGGGCAGGACTACTCAATATTGAACCCTACGGACTAAGACTGGGATGCCATTCAAGTTCATGTGTGTGGAAAGGAAGTCATCCCAGCAGTGTTGGCAATATAGTGTATTTGTCAATGAACAATAGATTAGTCTTTATGATGCCTTTTGGGCTTTAGGCGACTTCAATCCTGAGATACTCGGTGGATAAGTCTGACAAAGGAATAGATCTTCCTGCTAGTCATGCGATGTGCAAAACTCAGTCTAATTATTGGCCCCAAGTTTACATGAGAGGCCCAAAGTGACATTTTTTTTTGCTTTTATTTTTGATCTGGCTGAGTTTTTGGGCTTCGGGAAAATGGCTCCAAGAATACTCAGTCTTGGTATGTATTTTTTTTGGCCTTTACATTTGGAGCAATGAGAGAATGGTCACCGTCACTTGACAATTGGGTGAGTAGCAACATTTCTTGATGTTGACCTCAAGTTTTACGGTTTTTTTTGGTAATCTGCCGTGATCACATGGTAAAACGTTGCGGTGTTTGGCCTTTTACCACATCGCATGATCAGCTGTCTCCATAGGACACAGCAACCCCTGAGATGGCTGGGTGTGCACCCCCAGGGGCGTGCAGGAGGGCATGTTCTTGGAGGATGTCATAGGACGCCCTCCCCGGACTGTAGCCAAATGACAGCTACAGTGCGGGTGACAAGTGGTTAAACACTACTTTGGGAAAACTGCATCCTTAAGGGGGGCAAATAAACTCATTGAATGGAAATGTAAACAATCATGAGCTCTTCTGGGCTTTAATTTTAACAAGGATTTGCCTGGAGACCTTAAAATGAGACTTACTGATTCCAAGTGAAGTGGAGGAATGTTGCCAGTTCTGCCACCCATAGTGGTGACCAAAGTGTGTTTGACCTTCCCTTTGTGTGGCTCAAACCTGAAGGTGAGCGGCACGATTGGGAGGTGATGGGTCCCTGTAGTGGATCATTTCCTGTATATTGAGCAGGCATGATATATGATGTCACTAAACACCAAACACATTGGATATTCTGGGACTGTCAGGGTTGAGCATGTTGACGTTGGTCAGATTACATGTATGTGTTTACATGCGTGGAATGTTTTTGTGTCTGAGAGAACTTGTGAAGTTGCGAGGGCGAGTCTGATTTGGAACGCTCAGGAGGTGTCAGCTAGTTAGTGATGTTTGGAACTTTATTGCCCTCATCAGTTAGTTCCCCCATTTGGTTTGGTGGGGTTACCTGCTTTTCTTGGTCTGGGGAAACTGGTCCCAGGACATTTGGCAGGGATTAGACACATTTCTGTGTGGTAACAGTTTTCCACACTGATTTCTCTAGGGGTTTGAGAGCAATACAGTGAGGAACCCCAGAAATGCAGCGTGTTGTGGAGATATATTTGTGTTCACACAGAGTTTAGCATTGGTTTGTTCTGCATTCCTAAGAGGATGCTCATTGGCTCATCCTGAGTGATTATGATTGTTGTAGACAAGCACATTAATACATACCCAGATCTTCCTCCTGGCCTGACTGCAGTGGGGGGAGCCGCTCCTCCTCCTCCTGCTGATGTTGTGCTGTGAATAGGACATTGACATGTGAGATGTTTGATGTTCTAGCAGTCTGTTCAACATTACGGGGTGCATTCCCAATGAGTGCTTACCAGGAGGGAACACCTCTGGATCAGTGTATGCGTGATCTGGCTTGTCCTCTGATGGGCTGGCTGGGGCTGCCCCTGCCTCGGGATTGGCTACAACACAAGACAAAATGAACAACAAATGGTAAATGTTAAAAAGATAACACAACTTTGAAGACACAATATGGACATGTGTAGTGTACTTACCACTGTGGCAATCATCAGTATCTTCATGAGCCGTCACCCCAAAAATCGCGTTGAGGCGAATGATCGGCAGAAGTGCCAGTTCTGCCTGAGACAGGTCCTGCAGATGGTCAGGGTCCACCCCATGCCTTGTAACATGCCCCTGCTGAGCCCACAGAGTCAGCTTCTCCTTTAAACTCCGCCTCAGATCACGCATACGCTTCTTCACATTCTTGAGGTCCCGATGTGCCATCCTGCCCACTGCATTTACGGCCACCGTGATTTCCTTCCACAGACGGTCCCTTGCTGCCTGACCGCTGCGGGAGGACCTGGGCCCCGAGATGCATTTAGCCCGATCTACATAAGCAACCACCAGGGCCCAGATCTCATCATGGGAGAAGGGTGGAAACTTGGGCTGGGACTGGGCCCGGGTCTGGGACCTTCCGCTTCTCCTAAATATCCCTTCTCTTGGGCTCCACGGGGAGGCAGCAGCCCCAGGTGAGGTCCTCAGCTCAGCTTCCACTTTTTTTCTGAAGGAAAACTGGCCCCTTCTGCCACCAGTTTGTGACCCCTTCACACCACAGCCAGACCTCTGGCCCACCCTAGCCCTAGTGGACCCCTTGGCCCCAGTAGCTCCCCTGGCATCATGGCCAGGGGGAGGCCCAGTGTCCCACTTGGCACTACGGCCCCCCCTGGAAGCCTGGCCTCTTTGCCCCCTTGGGGTTGCCATGGGAGGACAAGTGGGCAGGAAGTCTGGCTGGGTGCTGTTTGCAGCAGCAGCAGGTCCTAAGTGTTGGGATGTCCGTGTGTTAGTGTGGAAATCTGCAACAGAAAAAGGGACATAAGGGCAAGGGTCAGTTGTCTGGGTCATAAGACTGGAAGAATTGCTCTGTCAGAGATTTTGCAAGACCAGGGCATGGGAAAGAAGGTCCAAGACCCAAATGCCAAGTGCCAAGTCAAGCAACGTCTATGGTGAAAATCAACATTTTGCTGCCAGCTGAAGCCCAGAACCTCCATAAATCCAGTCTAGATACATAAATTGTGTCTGCAGCACAGAGAAGGAAGATTATCCGAGAGAAATCCATGACCCACCTGTGCTGATCTCTGTAGGAGTGTCCTCCTCTATAAATGTCCCCGTTATTCCATCCTCCTCCATAGACTGCTGATCATCCCTCACATACGCCTCTTCTTCTTCTGCTTTCACCTCAAATTCTATATCGATTGGATCTCCACTCTAAATCAAGGAAATGAGAGGAAATATCATCTGTAAAATATAAGGTCACATAAAAAAACTCCACACATTGTCTCCATGAGTCCATGTTCTAGATGCTCCATCCCACCAACCTTGTAACAGTGAGGGATGATGTGACCTTCCGGTGTGGAATCCCAAGAATACAGAGGATGGGGACATCTCTCTGGTGGGTTCCTGTAGCTGGATGACTCCACCATGGTGTCCTGGTACAGATCTTTGTGTTCTCTTAGAAGCTCTGACTCCTCCATCCCCCCATCCTCATCCTCCTCCTCTTTTATCTCTTCTTTAACCTCAACTTTAGGATCTCTCAGGTTTCCACTCTGAATATATAATAAAAATGACATCAATGGTAACAATGCAGATAATGTACAGATCTTAATGATACTATCAGTGATTGTTCCTCATCTACCTGATGATGGTGAGGGATGGTGTGACCTTCCTGTGTGGAATCCCGGGAATACAGAGGACGGGGACATCTCTCTGGTGGGTTCCTGGTATTAGGTGGCTCCATCATATCCTTGTGTCCTTCTGAAAACTCCTCCATCACTCCATACTCCTCATCCTCCTCTTTATACTCTTCTTTAACATCAATATTATCATCCCCGAGGATTCCACTCTGAAAGATATAATAAAACATTCATTGTAACAAACATGCTGTGTATAAATCACAACTACCAATAATTTTGGTTAATCTATATGTCCTATGACATCACACTGACCTCACAGCTCCTCCTCCCAATGTCCCTCCATCCAGAGTCACAGAATCCTATGACAGATAGACTCTGGATGGAGGGACATTTGGATTGGGAGATTTGAGGGGTCCTCTATATGAGGCTCCCATACAAATTAAATCATTGTTCCTGGGTGCGTCCTACCTCTCCTAAACTGAAGAGTGACCTTTGACCTTTACCATCCAGAAATCTGTCCGGAATCTGTGGAAGTAAGCTGTCATGTGATCAGGTGACGTGCGGAGGAACGGAGTGTAAATAGCAGACAATTGTCTCCAGAGCCCCTAATGGTGGGGATGGATTTGGCGGCGTGCTGGTGCCAAGTTTCCTCCCCCCAGGTACACTGCAGGTGTGGAGAAAAGCTGTGTAAGAGGATATGGAGGAGAGATGAGGAGGAGATCCAGGAATCAGGAGAAAGGTCAGGGCAAGCAACAGACGAGCGCATCCAAGAGACCAAGCCGGGGTCACTACACAGAAAATCAATCCAAGGAAACAACAGGCAGGACGAGGAATAGCAAGAAGGAGCTGAGAGACAAATGAGAATATTGCTCAGCCAATGGGAGATGATCTCAGCATGACTTCCATCATGAAGGAGATGAGGGGGAGGGGAGGAAGTCACTGAAGGTGACCATAGATCCATGGAAATTCAGCTGGTTTAGCAGGGATCGCTCACATTTCCATCCATGTGTGGCCACTGCCGGATAAAAGCCACTCCCCCAGCGGCTGCAGCCAATAGCTTCAGTGCTGATCTGTGTATTCTGAGAGCGGAGGAGTCCCCCCATTGTCAGAATACAAGAGTGCAGCGGGGAGGATTCCCCCATCCACCTCCAATGTGTGGATGGGGGAATCACTTCAGTTTTTATGGTCATCCCGCTGGCTGAACGATAAAACTGAACCATGTAGGCCAGCTTTGGGAGCAAATATATTATCATCAACTCCTCCCCCTGAAGGGGTTCATCTACGTATTACCTCCTCTGCCGCCACATCCAGGAATGTCTCCTCTCTGCTTCTTCCTGATTCACCTCTCCCCTGGAACTTCCTGTCTGTACCTGACATCACTTCCTGTCTGTACCTGACATCACTTCCTGTCTTCCATAGAGACTTCCTGTCTGGGTAGAAGTGAGATCCCCACCTTGTGGAGCTCAGAGGAACTGCAGCCCCGAGAAGCGTCTGGTAGTGTGACCCCGGCCTTGTGCTGGGTGTGTATGGACTGTAGATCCTTATAGAGGGGTCACCTCCACTCCCACCAAGGGGGGCAGAAATATATGACTCCTCGGGGGAGGGGTTTTGGCTCCTTTGATTTTGCAGTAACATTGATTGCAGATTTAGTCCTGTAGAACATCTGGTATATGGATACAAAGCCCCCCAGCTGGAGTAAAGGGTGGAAATGGCTGGTGACCCCCAGATTTGGGCAATGATGTCATCACTATAAATGGATAAAACCCGCGCTATGTGTAACAACTCCAAACCTACAAAAACCTTCTAGCGGACTGCTGCTGTAACAAAGGGAAGGATTCCCTGTCATCTAGAAGAGCATTATGTGTCACAGCGCTGTCCTATTGTGTGTGCACAGAAATCATCACAAATACACTACAAATATGTGGAGACATTCAGAGATAAAGAGCTCGGGGCTCCAAATCCTATTCTCTGCACATCCACTGCTTCCACTTTACACCCACTTCATTGGTCTTATGGGGTTTATCAATAAATGAAGGAAACTGAACCGTGTGCAAATCCATCCACAACATAAAGTGCTTTGTGCTCAAGATGCTGCTCCCTGCACATCCACTGCTTCCACTTTACACCCACTTCATTCATCTCATCAGATTTGCTGCTATAGGAAATCATTTAAAATGATCATAAAAACAATTCTGCAGCTAATTGGCCACTAGGATTACTTTTACATGAAAGCCGCCCACCAGCTAATAAACCAGCACTAGAAGGATGCCTGTAGCTGCAAGCATCCTCCCGGTATAACCACTCCAAGTCCAGCGACGTTCCAGTACATTGCTGGTCCATGTTGGACATATATGTACCAGCAGAGAACACGGACATACGATGAATCGGGTCTGCGGACCAATATGACTGCAATTCATTCTTTTCTGTAATGCCCATGTTGGGGGTTCGGCCCAATAAGTTTTAATTTCATAAACGGTGATAGAGTTCCATGTGAATTGTGTGACAAGAGCTGAATTTGGGGGGCGGCCATGTATTGTGGTGTATAAATTGCCTTGGCCCACAATTGGTACAAATCTTCTGTGAAGAACAGTGGAGGGGCTGAACACTAGTGCTGGCAGTGACCGGGCCGATCCGGCTAACACTGAGTATTGGGGACACTATACAAAGCCGGCACTAGTATAGTTCTGTTCATGATCAATATATTGATCCGTACAAACACTATACTAGTAATGGCGGTGATCAGCGACCTATAGCGTGAGTGCGACAGTGTGCGGCCAATCTAACGCCAGCTGACCCTGGCTGGGAGGGGCTTACTGACCCTGACACTATGTGATGTCACTAGTGGCAGGAATACAGAGATCAGTGAAACATTCTATATACTGACACTGTACTAATGGCACTGGCTGGGTGACGGGGCCATCAAAGGGTTAAATGTGCTAATCTAACATGTGTGTACAATGTAGTGGTGCTTTTACTCGGTGCCGTGTTCTCTCTTCTCTCTCCGGACCGACCGGGGGGGCAGCAGGGGGTGCAGGTGCACTGACACCGGAAGCGATGCAGATTACGTCACTTTGCCAAGAGCTGCTGCTCGCCCACAAAATGCAGGTAAGTGGTTGGTAAGTAGTTAAAAAAAAAACCTTAAGAAAAATTTAAAACAAAATTCTCAATATGGTATTTAACATTATTTTTTAATACTTGTATCAGAATAGTAGGATGTTACCATAGTAACCATTGTACTACTGTGGGGGGAGGGGGGTGATCAGGGATTTTGTTTCCACACTTTTCTTTGCAGGAGAAATAATGGTCATTTCTCCTGCAATGCAAAGCTTGCTGTCAGAACCGAACTCATTCATCAACTGTCATCAGTGAGTTAGCTTTTTGACAGCTCAAGACAGTGATCTGTGATTGGCTGGAGCTGGTCACATGGTACAGGGTGCTGTGATTGGCCTTGTGTATCATGTGACAGCTGTGGGCCAATCACAGCTCACTAGGAGGAGAAGCAGAGCTGTTATGAATGAGATTGATTCATAATAACTGCTTACATTGGGATCACCTAGAGATCACATGATCACCGGGTCACAATCACTGGGATCTTCATTCCGCTGTATCCACCAGACACAGCAGTCGGGGGAGGGGAGCGCTGTGTGCCGGCTCGGGTGTGTGGTGTGCCTCCTTTGTTAGTACAGCCAGAGTGACGTACAAGTACATTGCTTTGCCTGTAGCTGCCGCCTGGCCACAGTACATTGCGGGTGGGAAGCGGGTAATCTAGGACTAAGGATTCCAAGCTCACTCCTTGGGCCATGATATCAACCAGGCAAGAAATGTAAGTTCTGTGTTCCAATTATGAGGTGACAACAGCATAGAGTGCTTTCAGGATAATGGACAAAGGTAGACAAGCATTGCATGCTGTTGTTGTGTGAAGCAAGTCTGTCTCCTTTTTTATTAGAGATAATACATTTTGTTTGGCTTTTTCTACATTGTTCCCCGATCCTGACATTCGTGGCCTCCTGGACTGGATGTGCCGCTGGATCCAGGCCCTGGAGCAAGCCCTGGAGGTGGAACCAGACGAGGACCAGCCCAGCCTTGGAGCCTATTTCAGGCAGCAATTTTAGTTTAGTTACAATTTTTTATGATGTTTTATAGTTTTCTATTGATTGTTGGTAATAAATGTTCTATTTATCTTGGACAGTGCCCTGTGTTGTGGCCTTCTTCAGCCTTTGCAGGTCGGCAATCTTCTTCATTGCAGTTGGAGCTGATCTGCATGTCCCTAAAGCATTGCAGGACTCTGCTAGCTCCAGCTGCACTGGACAATCTTGCTTACCTGGAATTTCTGGTAATGTCCAAACAAAGTGTTTTCTGGCAAGTCCAGCTTTAGGACTGTAGCAGATAGGATTGCATGTTTCCGAGAGGTAAACCAGCTCCTTCCATCCTAAGCTGGGATACATAGAGATTGAAGTTGTCTGCTTGCTGTCTGCAGCTACTCCCAATCTTGGTTTGCTTCCTCTTGTGAAATGCTGCAACAGTTTACACAGAACACTCCATTCACGTTACATTGTTCACGTTTGGAGTAGCTCTTCATTCCATCCAGGGACTTCTACATAGCTTGGTGGGGTGTAGTTGTGCAGACTGCCAAAAGGGGGTGCAGCCAAGTAGACAATGTGTGGTGGGATCCTGTGGCCCAACTCTGTCAAGATGTTTCCCATCACATCATCTCTAGTTGGGATTGGCATTCCACAGAAGTCACATGACTTGAAAGCTGCTCTTGGAAGGACTATCAGTTATGGATGAGACCAGTTACATGCAATGTCCCCCAGAAAAGAAGGGGCCCTAATGGGCAAATTGTCTATCTGCTCCACACATACCACTTGGATCCAACTTGTTGCTCATTCACATGTTAGTGTTTTGACAACAAGAGGTGAGGAGGGAATGAAGTGAGGAACAAGTGTCCACTGGGCACATAAATTCCATAGGCACACACGTCTAGAATCAGGCAGCTAAAGATCCTATTGTTATGATCCGCCAGGTGGTGCCTCAGGCTGCCCACTTGACAGACCTACCCAGAGCGTGGAGTCTAAGCCCCGGTCTGTGCTTTCACCAGGGCCCCTGATGGTGGGGATGGACTTGTAACAGACCAGGGCCAGGTCACGACCTCCGAGCAGGCCCACCAGTGGCAGAGGGAGCCTCCGGGGATGTATGCAAGTACCGGGAGAGCCAGATGTGAGAAGGACGGCGGACCTAGCAGGATGGTCACGAGCCGTGGTTCCGTGGGGTAGCGAGGTATCGAATCGGCAGGCGAAGAGTAGTCAGGTCACACGCAGGGTCAGCAGGATAAGTCAGTCCACAGAATGGTCAAACAAGCCGAGGATCAGGAGTGGAGAAGGCAGAGTAGTCAGGGCAATCCGGGTCAAATCACAGGAGAAGGCAGCGTAGTCAGGGCAATCCGGGTCAAATCACAGGAGAAGGCAGCGTAGTCAGGGCAATCAGGGTCACTATACAGGTGCAGAAACTTCAGGATCACAGATAGACCTTGCGGCAATTTAGGACAGTGCAGGGCATCTTTAAATAGTGCGCCCTGCACTGTCATTGGCCGCCCGAGGCGCGCCCGCGGCACCTACTGTGCATGCGCGGCGTCCTGTCAGCCGCGGCCCGCCGGGACCTAGTGCCTGTGTCCCGGAGTGAGCTGTTGCAAGTGCGCGTGCACCGGGAGAGGCGCCGCGATTCCTGACATTGCCCCCCCCCCCTATGGGCACCCTCCGGGAGCCCCACTGATCTCTCCACCGCGGGTGGCTACGAAAGAATTCCCAGATGAGCCTGGGTGCGTGAATATTCTGGGTGGGTTCCCACGAGTTCTACTCAGGGCCATAACCCTTCCATTTTATCAGAAACTGCATCTGGCAGATAAAACCCCCCTCTTTCGGCAACTGAGGATAGTTTCTACTTTATATTCTTCCTGTTCACCTATGGTGACCGCCTCGGGAGGTCTGGATTCACGGTCCGGGAAGGGATCCGGTCTGGATGGTTTCAGGAGAGACACATGGAACACCGGGTGTATTTTGAAGGTTCGTGGAAGCTCGAGTTCGTAGGCCACCTCGTTGATTACCCGTTTAACCGGAAACGGGCCAATGTACTTTGGTCCTAGCTTCCTTGAAGGACACAGCATCTTCAAGTTGGTCGTCGCCAGCCAAACCTGATCACCTGGTTGGAGCAGTAACTCTCCTCTTCTTTTCCTGTCGAACGCCTTTTTACTGTCTTCTTGGGCTTTTGCGATGGCCCCCTGAATTGTTTTGTTATTGACAGAGAAGAAATTCAAGACATCCTGAGACGCAGGTACCGGATTTTCGGGCAGCAGATCAGGGAGGAATGTGGGGTGATATCCGTAATTGGTGAAGAACGGGGATTGTCCTGTGGCTGAGTGATTCGAGTTGTTGTAGGCAAATTCTGCGGAAGGCAACAGCGTCAGCCAGTCATCCTGAAGGTAGGATGTGTAGCATCTTAGGTACTGTTCTAGCGTCTGGTTGGTCCTTTCCGTTTGCCTGTTGGTCTGAGGATGGTAAGCGGATGAAAGTGACAGCTTGATTCCCAGCGCTTTACATAAGGCGTTCCAGAACCTTGATGTGAACTGGACTCCCCGATCCGACACTATATCTTCGGGAACCCCATGAAGCCTCACTACTTCTTTAATGAAGATCCGTGCTGTCTCCGGCGCCGATGGTGTCTATTCCAGGGGCACGAAATGAGCCATCTTCGAGAAGCGATCGACGATCACCATTATTGCTGTGTAGCCTTGAGATGGTGGGAGTTCGACCACAAAATCCATGGCTATCATTTGCCAGGCTCGTTTGGGTATTGGCAATGGACGCAACAATCCCCATGCCCTGCTCCTGGAGGGCTTGTTCCTTTGGCAGGTGGGGCAGGTTTGGACGTAGCGTTCGCAGTCCTTAATCATGTTTGGCCACCAGAACGAGCGCTGCAGTAGTTCCTGAGTTTTCGTAACCCTGAAGTGACCCGCCATTGGATGGTCGTGGCAGTGCCCCAGGACCAAGGTTCAAACTCCTTCTGGGACCACGATCCAATCTTCCTTCCAAAACAGACCCTCGCGGTTCTGGAGAGGCGACCCAGACGGGACTGGCAGTCCTACGGAAGCATCGATAAGTCTGGAGCGAAGTTCCATTTGCAGAGCGAGGAAGCTTCCGGAAGGTAAGATTGTGTCAGGTAACACTGCATCATCGGGGTCCTCAAACATGCGGGACAGAGCGTCTGGTTTAGTATTCTTAGAACAGGGTCAGTACGTGATATGAAATACAAACCGAGAAAAGAAAAGAGCCCATCTCGCCTGGCGAGGTCTCAGTCATTTTGCCGTTCTTAAATACTCGAGGTTCTTATGATCCGTGAATATAAGGATTGGGTGTGTGGCTCCTTCCAGTAAATACCTCCATTCTTCTAGAGCGGATTTAATAGCCAGGAGCTCCCGATCTCCAATATCGTAATTTCTTTCCGCCGGCGTCAACTTCCTGGAGAAGAACGCCACAGGATGCAGTAGCTCCTTGGTACCATTCCTTTGGAACAGAACCGCTCCTACCGCGTTTTCGGAGGCGTCCACTTCCAAAACATATGGGAGCGAAGAATCCGGATGGCAGAGAATGGGAGCAGAGGTGAACAATTTCTTGAGCGTTTTGAACGCCGTCTGAGCTTCGGGAGTCCACTTAAAGCGGATCCCTTGTTTAGTCAGTTGCGCGATTGGGGAGACCAGACCGGAGAAGTTCCTAACAAACTTTCTATAAAAGTTTGAAAACCCAATGAACTGCTGTACCCCCTTCTTATCGGCGGGTATTGGCCAATCTAGGATAGCCGTGACTTTCTGGGGATCCATCGTGACCCCCGCGGGAGAGAAGACCAGTCCCAAGAAAGTAATTTTGCGCTGTTCGAAACAGCATTTTTCTGCCTTGGCGTATAGTCCGTGTTGACGTTCCAACACCCGTAACACGTGACTTCGATGAACCTCCAGTGAGGGAGAGAAAATTAGGATGTCATCCAAATAGACAACCACGAAAACATCGAGGAAGTCCCGAAAAACGTTGTTGATAAAATGTTGGAAGGTTGTCGGGGCGTTACAAAGCCCGAACGGCATCACCAAATACTCAAAGTGACCGTATCTCGTACGAAAAGCCGTCTTCCACTCATCCCCCTCCTTGATACATACAAGGTTATATGCCCCCCGCAGGTCTAATTTAGTAAAAATCATTGCTGACCTCAATCTCTGGAGGAGCTCGGGGACTAGGGGTAATGGATAGCGATTTTTTACCGTGATCTTATTCAGATCACGGTAGTCTATGCAGGGCCGCAATGATTTGTCCTTTTTTTCTACAAAGAACAACCCGGCCCCGGCTGGGGATGTGGACGGGCGAATAAATCCTTTCCGAAGGTTTTCGTCAATATACTCCCTCAGTACTCCCGACTCCAATTCCGATAGAGGAAAGATACGGCCAAACGAGATTTCAGATCCGGGTAGGAGGTCTATGGGGCAATCGTATGAACGGTGCGGGGGAAGAATGTCTGCTCCTCGCTTACTGAATACGTCTAAGAAGTCATGGTAGGCCGGTGGAATAACCTGAGACAGATCGGTATCACCATCCAAGCACAGAAGAAACCGGGGAGCCACGGACCCTGTGACGTGGCAGTGACTCAGACAGTATGGTGACCGAAATTGAACTGTTCACTTCTCCCAATCAATCTGGGGGTTATGGGCCCGCAGCCAAGGGAACCCCAGAATGATTGGAAAAAGGGGGGATGCAATGGCATCCAGACGGAGGAACTCTTGGTGATGGTCTGCCATCATGGTAAAAATAGGAGGTGTCTCCTGGTCCACCACCCCTGATTTTATGCTAGACCCATCTGCCAAGAAGATGTTTAACCCCCTTTCTTTGGTCTGGAGAGGAATCTTTTGCCGGTGAGCAAAAGTAAGATCGATGAAACAACTACATGCTCCCGAGTCAACGATTGCGGTCACCGACAAGGTTCCTCCAGGGAGCTGTAAAGACACAGGTATCGCCAGGTAACTAGACAGATCACCCTCTTCTGCAGGTAAGGGAAAAGAAAAGGAAGCGGACTTACTCATTTTTGCAGGACAGGAGCGCACCTGGTGACCAGCTTCCCCGCAGTACAGACATAGGTTCTGCGATCGTCTCCTCTGACGTTCCTCGACCGATAAAGTGGAACGGGCCAGTCCCAGTTGCATGGGTTCCAAAGTGTCCCCTGGTTCCGTGCTTCGGGTATGGTTCCCTGGGGCTGGAGCTGTTTCCCTCAGTGGAATCCATGCCACCCTTTGACCCTGGCTGCTCCTTTCCAGCCGATGTTCCCTCAGTCTGCGGTCAATTTGAATGGCCAACTCTATCAGTTTCTCAAGGGAGTCAGGTAGGCCTACTCATGCCAACTCATCTTTGAGGGACTCAGACAGCCCGATGCGGAACTGGTGACATAATGCCGCATCGTTCCATCTGGTATCTCCCATCCAACGCCTAAAATCGGACGCGTATTCTTTGGCTGCCCGGCGGCCTTGCCGTAGGGAGTATAGGGTAGCCTCTGCAGAAGCAGCCCGCTGAGGGTCGTCGTATAATACGGCCATGGCCTGAAAAAACTCAGTCACGGAATCAAGATGGGGGTCGTGCTTCTCCATCAGACGGTGAGCCCAATCCTGGGGCTCATCCTGAAGGAGAGAGACTATAAACCCCACCTTGACGGTCTCGGTGGTGAACGTGCGGGGCTGCAAGTCAAAAAACAGGGTGCAGGCGTTCCGGAAGGCTCGGAAGCGGCTTCGGTCTCCACAGAATCGTTCTGGCAGGGGAACGCGGGGTTCAGGAGCTAGGGACGCAGCAGCTGCTCCGGATGCCGGGGTAATGGGTGATTCCGCAGTTGGGGGACTCTGAGCAGGGAGAGTCAGGGTGGCTAAAGACTCCATGCGGTCCTCCAGTCGGGTGCAGCGGCTGTGGAAATTCTGGACAGCCTGGGTCAGAGTTGCCAGGTGCTGACATATATCCTCTAGGGACACCGGTCCTCTTCCTGGCTCTGTCATGGCCACAAGGTACTGTTATGATCCGCCAGGTGGTGCCTCAGGCTGCCCACTTGACAGACCTACCCAGAGCGTGGAGTCTAAGCCCCGGTCTGTGCTTTCACCAGGGCCCCTGATGGTGGGGATGGACTTGTAACAGACCAGGGCCAGGTCACGACCTCCGAGCAGGCGCACCAGTGGCAGAGGGAGCCTCCGGGGATGTATGCAAGTACCGGGAGAGCCAGATGTGAGAAGGACGGCGGACCTAGCAGAAACTTCAGGATCACAGATAGAACTTTGCGGCAATTTAGGACAGTGCAGGGCATCTTTAAATAGTGCGCCCTGCACTGTCATTGGCCGGCCAGGATGCGCCCCGGGGCTGTCATTGGCCGCCCGAGGCACGCCCGCGGCTCCTACTGTGCATACGCGGCGTCCTGTCAGCTGCGGCCCGCCGGGACCTAGTGCCTGTGTCCCGGCGTGAGCTGTTGCAAGTGCGCGTGCGCCGGGAGAGGCGCCGCAATTCCTGACACCTATGCTCCCAACCAATCTCAGGACAAGATGTTACATGGGGTGTAAAGCAAACTTAGTCTGGGTCCAGTTAGTGAAGCATAATGATAGTCCAAACAACAGAAGGCCTTCTTATTCTCCCAACTTTTCTGTGTCTCTAGCATTCCTTGGCAGGCTTACTGTGTGTAAGTTGTGTCCTGGTGTCACGCCTGGTGTCCTGGATATTACACACTTCTTGTATAGTGTGAGTCAATGAAGTAGCACAGGGAACATATTTGTGGAACAGCTAAAACTATTTGCAGGACAGACCACCAGGTGAAAACAGCAGAAAGGCCAAAGAGTCTAACCACCAATGCCTCTGGAAGGGTCACCTTTTAGTTTTCTTTCTGAAGTGCTGCTTTTTTAGTGTTCGCTATTTGGAATTATTGGTAGCCATACTCAGAAAAGCACCTGTGTTGGATTCCCGACATGACCAAGCCTCCATTATTACCCCAAACACCTTGTTGACAATTTGAAAGACACGTTCTGCTACTTTCCAAATAATGTTTATTACAAAAAACATACAAAATTAATGGGGAGAAGGCGGCTGCTGCAGAGGGGGTGGGTGTGAGGGTTGGGTAGGTACAGTGTGTGGAGGGGCTGGGAAAGAGTGGTGGGGAGGGAGTGCTGGGGGAGAGGTTGAATGGGGGGAATGGAAGACAGGGAGAATGTGGGGCGGGGCATTTGAGGGCTGAAGAGAGTGGGCAGGACGTGGAAGGTAAGGGTGGAAACGGGATTGAGAGGAGGAGCATGTAGAAACAACGGGAGTGGGTGTGAAAGTGGGGGTGTGGTCAAGGGGAGTGTGAGGAAGGTGCAGAAGAGGGATCCATGGGGAAGGAGGCATACTGGTCTTCCGGTGGGGTTTCTTGAGGGGGTTGCTCCAGAGTGGGTAGTTCCAGAATTGGCACCTCCAAAGCTTGTTCCCCTGCTGCTTCCCGGGCACTTTCTACAGGGCAACTCTGTGGCAACCTTGGCATTGGCCCCAAACAACTACTGCACAGGGGTTAGAAGCCTCTGACCGAAGGTGCATTTTGGTCAGCCCCTGCTTGACATAAGGCCCGGATATCATGACTAAGGTCCTGCAACACTGTAGTCTGATCCCTGACCGCGGTGACAAGTCCAAGCAGGGTTTCATGTTGGAGCACCAGTAACCTTTCTATATTACTGGATGCATTAGAAAGCCTCCTTTGCTCCCATAATCTCTCCATGTTGAACACCAGCCTTTCCCCAAGCGTGAGAAGGGGGCTGGGTCCAGGTGGACGGGGTGCCGATCCAGCCGCATCCAATGTTGGCTGCAAGGAGAAAAACAAAAAAATGAAAGCGCGTTTAACACACAGCACAATTGTACAGTAGGACAGGGGGCTCGTCTGACACCAAACACTAGCTCATGTTCTTGTCCCACCCCTAGGACCAGGTATTGGTGAATGCCTTTCCCTGACACATTACACGGGATGAACATTTGACTGAAATGAATGGTTTGGCATCTTTACCCAGACTGATACCTTCCTGCTGATTTGTCACATGCACATCACTCCCTCCAGCTCCTGACTAAACAATGATCCGAAAAAAGTAAGTTACACATCACGTTGCCAAATCCTGCCCAGCCAGGAACGGAGTTATACTCTAAATGGGTGACTCATTAGGGAGAACATCTTTAGCATCTCTTACCGGATGTTCAGGCAACTCAGGTGGAGGTGACGGCATTTCATGCAAGTTTGGAGTGCCTGAACTTCCCTGCACCACAAAACAAAAAAAACAATGCATGACATTTCCCAAATACACATGCAACATGCATTTGTACATCCCCACCCCATTACAGCAGTTCCCATACCCCAACATCAGATGCAGATTTCTCTCCCACTCCAACAGCTGGGGCCTCCAGGGGCAAAAGATGATCTGCAAATAGAGTTCAAGATGCTGATTAGTAACAGATACTAGTTGGGCTGTATGTATGATGTGACATTTGTGACCAAGGTTTGAGGGATTGCTCATTGGTATGTTCTTCACCCAAGTTTATCCAGACAAATAGGACACTGGCAGCCACAGCCCAGGAGACTGGTAGGGAGTAGAAAGAGGCATGGTAAGGCTCAGGAGCAGGGGCCACAAGAATGAGGGGCCACCTTTCCTGCCAAACAAGGAGGCAGATGTGTTAGGATGGCTCCATTATGCCCATAAGCTACTGCAGCCATTTTGACTATGGACTTCAAACTTCAAAACAAAATATATAACATTTGTCATTAAGGCAACATTTCGAAAAGGATTCAATAGGTTATAGAAGGGTCACCCAGGGAAAAAAAGGGGTTGGATCAAATCTAAATGTTCCCCAAAATATTTCCAAAACCAAATGCATGTAAATGCATCCAAAAGAATTGTTGATAGAACTGTGGATCTGAGGAGATCAAGAGCAATGCATCCAAAACTCCTTTAATCACTTTTAAACCGCAGGTCTCCTGCAAACTCAATGTGAAAAAGAAAATAATGAACTCATGTGGCAGTCTCAGAATATCCAAAAACATTAAACAGCCTTTCCAGACGATTGGAAGCTGAGCTACAAAGGGCGGGACTACTCAATATTGAACCCTACGGACTAGGACTGGGATGCCATTCAAGTTCATGTGTGCGGAAAGGAAGGCATCCCAGCAGTGTTGGCAATATAATGTATTTGTCAATGAACAATAGATTAGTCTTTATGATGCCTTTTGGGCTTTAGATGACTTAAATTCCAAGATTCTCGGTGGATAAGTATGTATTTGATTTGGCCTCTACATTTTGAGCAAAGGCAAAATGGTCGCTGTCACTTGGAACTTCACGATTGGGTGAGTAGCTACATTTCTTGATGTTTTCCTATGCTGAAGTCCCAGATCACATGAAACAAGTCAGGAGAGGGGCCCACTAGACATTACTGCCAGCAGTGTCAGCACAGCTTTTATAACCACTTGCCTACCGGGCACTTAGACTCCCTTCCTGCCCCGGACAATTTTCACCTTTCAGCGCTGTCACACTTTGAATGACAATTGTGGTCATGCAACACTGTACCCATATGACATTTTTATCATTTTCTTCACACAAATAGTGGTTGCATCTGGTGGTATTTAATCTCTGATGGGTGGTTTGTTTTTTGTGCTATAAACAAAAAAAAGAGCTAAAAATTTTAAATCAAAAAATTTTTGTCTTTGTTTCTCTTTTTCAAACAGGTAATTTTTCTCCTTCACTGATGTGTGTCGATGAGGCTGCACTGATAGACAGCACTGATGAGGTGGCAGAGATAGGCAGCACTGATGAGGTGGCAAAGATAGGCAGCACTGATGGGCACTGATGAGGTGGCACAGATAGGCAGCACTGATGGGCACTGATGAGGTGGCACTGATAGACAGCACTGACTGGCAGCACTGCTGGGCTCTGATCATCAGGTCAATGTTAATCAGTGAGCTGGTGATCGGTGCCGATCCGTCCTCTGCCAATTGTCGGTTATCTGCAGTACTTTCCTCCCACTGTGACATCATGAGGAAAGTGCAGCCGATAACCGGCAACTGCATTTACCGGTGATCTGCCGTGATCACGTGGTAAAAGGCCGCTGTGATTGGCCTTTTACCACATCATGTGATCAGCTGTGTCCGTAAGACACAGCGACCCCTGAGATGGCTGGGTGTGTGCCCCCAGGGGCATGTGGGAGGGCGTGTTCTGGGAGGACGTCATTTGATGCCCTCCCCAGACCGTAGCCAAATGACAGCTACAGTGCGGGTGACAAGTGGTTAAACACTACTCTGGAAATCAGCATCCTTAAGGGGCCACTAAACTCATTGAATGGAAATGTAAACAATCATGAGCTCTTTT
Source organism: Staurois parvus (assembly GCF_062004578.1). Taxonomy (NCBI): domain Eukaryota; kingdom Metazoa; phylum Chordata; class Amphibia; order Anura; family Ranidae; genus Staurois; species Staurois parvus. The sequence continues at coordinate 1,306,018 of NW_028318366.1, forward strand.
GGGCTTTACTTTTAAAAAGGATTTGCCTGGAGACCTGCGGCCTTAAAATGAGACTTACTGATTCCAAGTGAAGTGGAGGAATGTTGCCAGTTCTGCCACCCATAGTGGTGACCAAAGTGTGTTTGACCTTCCCTTTGTGTGGCTCAAACCTGAAGGTGAGCGGCACGATTGGGAGGTGATGGGTCCCTGTAGTGGATCATTTCCTGTATATTGAGCAGGCATGATATATGATGTCACTAAACACCAAACACATTGGATATTCTGGGACTGTCAGAGTTGAGCATGTTGACGTCGGTCAGATTACATGTATGTGTTTACATGCGTGGAATGTTTTTGTGTCTGAGAGAACTTGTGAAGTTGTGAGGACGAGTCTGATTTGGAACGCTCAGGAGATGTCAGCTAGTTAGTGATGTTTGGACCTTTATTGCTCTCATCAGTTAGTTCCCCCATTTGGTTTGGTGGGGTTACCTGCTTTTCTTGGTCCGGGGAAACTGGTCCCAGGACATTTGGCAGGGATTAGACACATTTCTGTGTGGTAACAGTTTTCACACTGAATTCTCTAGGGGTTTGAGTGCAATACAGTGAGAAACCCCAAAGAAATCCAGCGTGTTGTGGAGATATATTTGTGTTCACACAGAGTTTAGCATTGGTTTGTTCTGCATTCCTAAGAGGATGCTCATTGGCTCATCCTGAGTGATTATGATTGTTGTAGACAAGCACATTAATACATACCCAGATCTTCCTCCATTCCTGACTGCAGTGGGGGGAGCCGCTCCTCCTCCTCCTCCTGATGTTGTGCTGTGAATAGGACATTGACATGTGAGATGTTTGATGTTCTAGCAGCCTGTTCAACATTACGGGGGGGCATTCCCAATGAGTGCTTACCAGGAGGGAACACCTCTGGATCAGCGTATGTGTGATCTTCTGGCTTGTCCTCTGATGGTCTGGCTGGGGCTGCCCTTGCCTTGGGACTGGCTATAACACAAAACAAAATAAACAACAAATGGTAAATGTTAAAAAGATAACACAACTTTGAAGACACAATATGGACATGTGTAGTGTACTTACCACTGTGGCAATCATCAGTATCTCCATGAGCCTTCACCCCAACAATCGGGTTGAGGCTGATGATTGGCAGAAGTGCCCGTTCTGTCTGAGACAGGTCCTGCAGATGGTCAGGGTCCACCCCTTGCCTTGTAACATGTCCCTGCTGAGCCCACAGAGTCAGCTTCTCCTTTAATCTCCGCCTCAGATCACGCATACGCTTCTTCACGTTCTTGAGGTTCCTGCGTAACATCCTGCCCACTGCATTTACGGCCACCGTGATTTCCTTCCACAGACGGTCCTTTGCAGCCTGACCACTGCGGGAGGACCTGTGCCCTGCGATGCATTCAGCCCGTTCTACATAAGCAACCACCAGGGCCCAGGTCTCATTGCGGGAGAAGGGTGGAAAGTTGGGCTTGGACCGGGACCTTCTGCCTGCCCTTGATGTCCCTTCTCCTGGGCTCAAAGGGGAGGCATCAGACCCAGGTGAGGTACTCAGCTCAGCTTCCGCCTCTTCTCTGAAGGAAGCCTGGCCCCTTCTGCCACCAGCTTGTGACCTCCTTACATCACAGCCAGACCTCCGGCCCACCATGCCCCCCCTGGCCCTAGTGGACCCCTGGGCCCCAGTAGCCCCCCTGGCATCACGGCCAGTAGGGGGCCTAGTATCCCCCCTGGCACCATGACCCCCCCTGGAACCCTGGACTCTTTGCCTCCTTGGGGGTGCCATGGGAGGACAAGTGGGCAGTGAGTCTGACTAGGTGCTGTTTGCAGCAGAAGCAGCAGGTCCTAAGTGGTGGGATGTCCGTGTGTTAGTGTGAAAATCTGCAACAGAAAAAGGGACATAAGGGCATGGGTCAGTTGTCTGGGCTCCAAAGACAGCACATGCCCTGGAGGAAGGGCCACACTTACCAAAAGAAACAACTGGCCCTCTTGGCCCAAGGGGGGGCAGATACGTCAAAATCCAGCAATGAGAAAAAAGACAGAAGGGCAATAGGTGTCTGGCTCCAACTACAGCACATGCCCTGGCAGGGGCCACACTTACCAAGACAACCAAATGGCTCTCTTGGCCTGGGTTGGAGGGGGGGGGGCAAAGTATTACAAAATCTGCAATGGGGAAAAGGACATAAGACCAAAGGTCAGGTCTATGGCCTCCAGAGAAAGCCCAGGGCCTGCTTGAGGGGGACCCCAAAGCCAAGTAAAAAATGCCAACACAACCAACGTGGGAGGTGATACATTAACAGGTCTAGAGGAAGAAATACTAGGTTTGGCCAGACAAACACCACATTAAGAGAATTAGAATATGGACAGAGCCACAAAAAATCAATCAACCAATAAATGTGCAAATTAATATGCAAATGTGAAAGAGCAGCTCACCTAACCCTTAACTAGGTGTGCATATAAATAAAAAAAAAGGCAGCGCTCCTTCTTACTAGATGACCACAGTGTTTAACCAATCATATGTTAAAATCAATAAGAATAAAATAAATAATCAAAAAATATTCAAAAAGTAAATTATCCCCAACAAAAATTGTCCTTATATGACTTTTTTAATAAACTCGGAGTTGTGAAAAAATTTTTTTTATAAAATGTCGGCCAGTGGCGTACCTTTCCAAACTGGACACTACCTCAAGGTTGGCCACCTTGGCTGTGGGCTATCTCAGCAACAGCCCTCTTGGTGGCCTAAGCTGACAAGTTGTCACTGGGTCAAGAGATCTGTGTCAGGAGTTCCACACCACATTCAGGCATTGATGGATTATAAGGGAAATCACTGGTTTACTAACAGCCGGATGGTCAAATACCAGGCCATGCTGTGTGAAAATCCTCAAATCCATTTAGAGACTAACACTCTGAACCCCGCCACCCTGCTCCCCACCTCAAAAGAACCCCTAATACACGACTGCCTCCAGGTAATGGATGAAGTCTATGCTAGACTTGAGACAGTCCCTTGGGAAAGCCAGATGTTGAATATTACATTGATAGCAGCAGTTTCGTAAAGGATGGACTCCGCTATGTCGGTTATTCAGTGGTCACACAGGAAACGGTGATTGAGGCAACAGCCCTACCACAGGGGACCTCTGCACAAAAAGTGGAATTAATTGCCCTGACCTGAGTGTTAGAACTAGCTGCAGGCCTAAGATTGAATGATTATGTGGGCTCTAAGTATGTCTTCCTGACTCTTCATGCTCATGGAGCCCTGTACAAGGAAAGAGGACTCATCACATCCAGGGAAAAGAGCATCAAGTATGGGACAGAAATACTTGAACCTTTGGAAGCAGTATGGGCCCCCTCGGAAGTTGCAGTAATACACTGTAGGGGTCATCAAAAGGGAGACTCCAAGGTGGAAAAAGGCAACAGAAAAGCAGATCAAGCAGCCAAAGAGGCAGCACTTCAGCGGTCCCCACAACAGATTATGGCCCCTCTGTTCTCATACCACTCTCTGAATGGGACCCAATCTATACAAAGGCAGAACAAGAATGGATAAAGACTGAACCTGGAAAGTACAGGAAGACTGGTGGTATCAACTGCAGGATGGAAGAATGGTCATTCCAGCTACTGTAGCAACTGAATTAGTGACAGAATTCTACAAGGGAACACACACAGGCAAAACAGCCATTGAAAAGGCCCTAGAGAGATATTTTTACATTCCCTGTCTATCCACGCAATCACAAGCAGCAGCCAGTAGATGTGTGGAATGAACCAGAAACAATCCGAGACAAGGGCCTGTACCAAGTCCCAGAGTACAAGCAGTAGGACCTCACCAATGGAAGAATTAATGGTCAACTTCACTGTTATGCCCCCTTCAGGAGGATATAAATATCTGCTGGTGGCCGTCTGCACCTATTCAGGCTGGGTGGAAGCCTGGCCTATACGAACTGAAACTACCAGAGAAGTGGTCAAATGCCTAATACAGGAAATTATCCCTAGATATGAAGATCCCTCCTCCATAGGCTCAGACAATGGTTCTGTCTTTGTTCACAAGTGCCTTCAGATATTTGCAGCCATACTCAAGACCACTTGGAGACTACACACTGTATGCAGGCCTCAAAGATCTGGAAAAGTGGAAAGAATGAACCGCACCCTAAAGTTACAACTGGCAAAACTCTGTCAGGAAACCCAAATGAAGTGGACCTTGATGCTGCCCATTGCCTTGTTGAGAATCTGGAGTACTACAACAAAGAGGACAAATTTGTCCCCTTTTGAAGTACTATATGGTAGGCCCCCACCCATCATTGGAGGTATCAAGGGAGACTTACACCAGATAGGAAGGGTGGTGAACCGTGAACTGTTACAGAAATTGGGGGAGAACATGCAGGATATAGGGAAGTGGGTTCAAGAGAAACTCCCCATACGCCTGTCCAACCCCGTCCATCCTTTTGCACCAGGAGATGCAGTGTGGGTAAAGGAGTGGAGCGTAATCCCTTTAGGGCACAGATAGAGGTCCTTACACTGTTCTGCTATCCACTCCCACAGCCATCAAGGTGGCCAAGGTGACCCCCTGGATACACCACTCCAGAGCAAAGTGAGCTGCTCAGCCAGGAATCTGTGGGATCACCACAGATTCCTGGCTGAGTAAAGCAGACCCTCAAGACCCCTTAAAGCTGAAGCTGACCAAAGAGATCAGAAGGAAGGACTCCAGCCCTGCTCTCAGCACATACCTGGAAGCTGTTGAGTCTACACATGGTGGAGGAAAAGGTTACATCTGACCAGAAGGAAGGACTCCAGCCCTGCTCTCAGCACATACCTGGAAGCTGTTGAGTCTACACATGGTGGAAGAAAAGGTTACATCTGACCAGAAGGAAGGACTCCAGCCCTGCTCTCAGCACATACCTGGAAGCTGTTGAGTCTACACATGGTGGAAGAAAAGGTTACATCTGATCAGAACGAAGGACTCCAGCCCTGCTCTCAGCACATACCTGGAAGCTGTTGAGTCTACACATGGTGGAAGAAAAGGTTACATCTGACCAGAAGGAAGAATTCCAGCTCTGCTCCAGTCACACCTGGAAGCTGACTGGCCAATGCACAGCACAAGATGGGAATATACACCGATAGGATGCCTGATAAAAATGTTTTAATAAAATGCTGGTAGCCATAGTAATAACCCTGACTAGAACGATAGGGGGGAGGGCAGATCATGTGACCCATGTATGGAGACTACAAGAGTAGGATCTGTAACCACTAGAATGTTACTATGGCATTCTCATTATCAAGGTGAGGGAACAATGACTGACACTTGTGTACATAATGAAACAACTTATTCAATGTGCACGGTAGGGAACCAGGTAACCTGTTATGACCCCACCTATAGACCCACTAAAACCTGGGTGACCATATGGAGCTACAGCTCCACAGGCAAGCTGGTAAACCGTACCCTGATAACCAATCCCAATGCTGCAGCGAGCCGGATCTTTGATGTATGCTCTGCTATTAACCTAAACTATTCCCCCAGGAAAGGTTGCGGGGGGGGGGGGGGTTAGAATGGGAAAGGGAGTACCTAGCAAATGATAAGTATATTTGCTTAGGGAGGCGAGGAAATGGCTGCAATAATGAATTCTGAAATGACTGTCCTCAGTGGAGTTGTGTAGCATGGGGAACATGGGGAGAGGAAAGTCATGACGCCAGCCTTTAGTCCTTGCCTAGCTTATCCAGCTGTTCAATAGACTGCAATCCATGTAATGGCCATGTGGTAATATCAACCCCTAGCTGTCCAAGATCAGTAAGTCTGCCCTTAGACCCTTATGATTTGGGTAGTTAGTGGTTAATTGGTGATACTTTATCTCATTCAAACCATCGCTACGATAGCATCAAAGGGGGGAATGTGGTAGCACCCAGATATGGCAGAGTTCCCCTTTAAACCGTAACATTTCTAACAGGATCTGCTTGCAAGTCAGAAGTGGTGTCGCGCTCCACTACCAATTGCAAAAATGTGAATAAATAAATATTAAATAAATAACAGTCCAGCTTCGAAAGTGTGTATAATATACACTCTATTGAAGCTGGACTATTATTTATTTATTTACATTTTTGCAATTGGTAGTGGAGCGTGACACCACTTCTGACTTTATTTTCTATGACACAATGGTATGAGGATGTGTATAGTGTAAGCGAACCACTCATTTTCACATATTTCTTTACACAATTTTTATGATAATCTCATTATTGTATCGATTTTACCACACAGTATTGGTAATATTTAAATATTTTAGCATACACCATAGTAGCTCACAAGACCCCACACTTCAGTATCTGCTTGCAAGGTTTTTGGTTCATAGTCCCTCCTCCCTTATTTCCTGTGAATACTGTGTACCAGCTCGTAGCTGGTATTCTTATCTGCAGCTGCTGTCCAAGGTTATTCTGCAGAGTTTAGGAACCCTCTTGAAAATATAGAAAGTGAAAGAGGAATGTATGTATTGTGACGTAATCGTTGGTATATACGCTTGTAAGAAGTTTTCTATAACTCACTCATCTTTGCAGGCTTGTGCCCAGCTGGGTCAAAACAGCGCTGTTTTTAATAAAACATTTGTATTCCTCAAGTCCATGTCCGGAGTTTTCTGGTTTGCCATAATTGCTACTACAATGCTTTGTTCATTAGTTCCAAAACACAAGAGTCGTGATATAAGTTTTTATCTAGGTGGTACAGGACACCTTCTCGGCTAGCTAAGATTTTCCCTGGGTCTGATAATAGATGTTGGCAGGGGTGTCCTCAGGAAGGCACCTTTTTACATCTTTGGTGGCATTGCCCCAAGATTCAAAAGTATTTGAGGGATATTTCCCCCTGGATCCAGAAAACGACCCTTCAACCTATTGATTTCACCCCTCTACACTATCGGTTTCATGGCACCCCTTCCTCAATCAAAATGTATAAACATAGTGTTACTCTGCATCTTTTGTATGCTGCTAATGCCTATGGAAGCAGAGTAGATGCCCTACTGTAGCAGAGTGGAAACAAGAGGTTGAAAGGGTCTATCAGGCCGAACGCTGGAACCATACTGTCAAAAACAACCTTGAGAAATTTCATGGCATTTGGGATCGGTGGTTGTACTACTCTATGGAATTAGAGGACCCAGTTGACTCTCCTCCAGATACGGGCTCTCTACAATTCTCAATCCTTTCCTTGGGTCCCCCATCTGGGCTTCCAAACCCCCCCCTCCACCAGCTGGTGTCCCTCTGCATGCCTAGACCCAGAAACTCTATGGCCAGCTTGCCATGTGGTGGGTCTCTCCAAGGTTCTGCTCCCTGAATTGTCCCCCTCTTGTTTTAGCATGAGCATTGTGCCCTCAATCCTGTGTTACTATTCCTATTCTACTGGCCCTATTAGGCCTCTAGTACTCTCTTTTGTTCCCTTCTTTTATTTTTCTTTTCTCTGGATTATTTTTATATGCTTTGCCTTCTCACATGAGTGCTGAGTTTCTGCAAATGCCTTTTGTGCTATATAATGGTATTTTTACTGTCTAAGTTTGAAGCTTGAAGTATACGGGGGGGGCATGTTTGATCCTTCGCCCTGAGATTGGCTGGCCTCGAGCAGAGACGTAGCTCCTGCGTGGCAGTCAGATCTATGGGTGATAAGTTTTGTGCAGCTTCTCGCTGCCCTGACAGTGGGTGTGGGGTATGTGGCATGTCATCTGTACTGTACCATGTGCTGGACCTATATTTGTATTACATCATTGTACGCTGGATCTGCTATTGGAACCTTTTCTAATATTGATATCTGTACTATATGTTTCTGTGTGTCTTTATTATTACTGTTTCTTTACCTTCTATTTTTAAAATCTTTAATAAAAACAGATTATACAAAGAAAAGAAAAACATAAAAGTGGATGACCAGCAAGGCATGCGTATCATAGGTAAATATTCAAATCAATCAGGGCAGAGTTTCAACATCATAAAGAGATATTGGACCATTTTGTGTGAGGACAAATATCTATCACAGATCCTATCTACAGACCCCAAGATAACCTACAGATGGGGTAGGAATTTGAGAGACATGTTAGTACATAGTCTAGAAAAAACCTTTAAATCATCAATGAAACACACTTGGCTGCCTGAGAAACCAAAAGGTAGTTTCAGGTGTGGTCACTGTAAGGCACGGACTTTCTTCAGCAATACCAAGGAGTTTGTTACTCCTAAAATTGGGGAGATTATTAAAATAAGAAATTGCTATAATTGCAGCGCAGAGGGGGGGATTTATGCTTTACAATGCCCATGCCCCCTAATATATGTAGGAAAAGCAATTTGCCCCTTTAGGAGAAGAGTTCTTGAACATGTGAATGATATTGCTCCAAACAAGGGTAGACCAGTAGCAAGACACATGATACAAAAACATGATGGATAGCCTGATCTCTTAGACTTTTGGATTATTGACAAATATAATCTAGGTCCTAGAAAAGGGGGCCGAGATAAATGTCTTTTGCAGAATGGATCTTCCGTTTAGGATCAAGGGCACCTCATGGTGTAAATGAAGGATTTACCTTCCTTCCTTTTGTGTGTGATGGGGGGGCATTTAGATGATCATCTCTATATATAGAGGTGAAACAAATGATAGGTGCCATTGTGCCACCGAGTGCAGCTGAGCACAACATCCAACCTCTATGTGACCTATTTTGGTTCTTTGTATCCCTGACAAAGCTCTGTTTTCTGGAGTGAAACATGTAGAGATTCTTTTTTTCTTTGGGAGCACTTTTTCAATGCACATGGTATTCACTCCGCTCCCTTTTTTTGGAGAGGTTTGTACTGCATTTTACAAAGCATCATTTGCATTCCTCAAGACAGTGAGGTATTTTTTCTGGATATGGTGATGTATGGGGCTTATCCACGAGAGGATGACATTCAGGCCTGTGGATGAGTGTACCCATATTACATATATGTAACAAGATAGATTATACAATCCAATTAGTTTTGTCCAGGGGGGGGAACTCCATTTCCTCAACAGAGATTATAGAGTCAAGCTGATAGGCTTCTGATCAAACTACAGGACCTCCTTGTATGCCGTCACTTCATCTAAAATGGGATTATATAAAGGCATCAATTACAGCTGAGCATACGTTGTTTATGTGTTTGAATAAAGGTTATATATTTTAGATTCATCAATTGGCCAGATGGTGCGAAGGGGAACATACCTTCGTCCAGTATAGATTTTTTAAACTCTAAATCTGAACACAAATAGTAAAATCAAATGATATTCCCAGAATCCTCCTCACCTCTCAATTCAAGTCCCCATTTTATTAAAGCCCCACTTCAGTCTGAGGTATAATTCACCCACACAGGACCCCCACATTCCATAGGTTAAAAATGTGTCAATTCTGGCGTCATTACATACAACACGTGACAACTACATACAACAGTTCAACTTTGCTACTGAGGATGCTAAGGGCCCCCACATCCTAAGAGCTATGAGGTCAGTTTGATGTCATAGGATTCTCTGGCTCTGAATGGAGGGACATTGGGAGGAGGGGCTGTGAGGTCAGTATGATGTCAAAGGATTCTCTGATTCTGGATGGAGGGACATTGGGAGGAGGAACTGTGAGGTCAGTGTGATGTCATAGGATTCTCTGACTCTGGATGGAGGGAGGGGCGGTGAGATCAGTGTGATGTCATAGAATATATAGATTCTGGATGGAGGGACATTTGAACAGGGAGATTTGAGAAGTCACTGAAGGTGACCATAGATCCATGGAAATTCAGCTGGTTCAGCAGGGATCGCTCACATTTCCATCCATGTGTGGCCACTGCTGGATAAAAGCCACTCCCCCAGCGGCTGCAGCCAATAGCTTCAGTGCTGATTTGTGTATTCTGAGAGCGGAGGAGTCCCCCCATTGTCAGAATACAAGAGTGCAGAGGGGAGGATTCCCCCATCCACCTCCAATGTGTGGATGGGGGAATCACTTCAGTTTTTATGGTCATCCCGCTGGCTGAACGATAAAACTGAACCATGTAGGCCAGCTTTGGGGGCAAATATATTATCATCAACTCCTCCCCCTGAAGGGGTTAATCTGGGTTCCCACACTATATATGTGTGTATCATCATCTGCTGGAGATAAAAGATGTCACAGTGACTATGGAGAAAGAGGACGGACATGACTATGGAGGAAGAGGACGGACATGACTATGGAAGAAGAGGACAGACATGATGGGGGGTTACTGGGTGTAAATAGAACATAACATCTTATTACCTCCTCTGCTGCCACTTCCAGGAACGTCTCCTCTCTGCTTTGCTTCCACACTGAAAGTCTTGTGTGTACCTGACATCACTTCCTGTCTGTACTCACTTCCTGTCTGTACCTGACATCACTTCCTGTCTGTACCTGACATCACTTCCTGTCTTCCATAGAGACTTCCTGTCTGGGTAGAAGTGAGATCACCACCTTGTGGAGCTCAGAGGAACTGCAGCCCCGAGAAGCGTCTGGTAGTGTAACCCCGGCCTTGTGCTGGGTGTGTATGGACTGTAGATCCTTATAGAGGGGTCACCTCCACTCCCACCAAGGGGGACAGAAATATATGACTGCTCGGGGGACACATTTTGGCCCCTTTGATTTTGCAGTAACATTTATTGCAGATTTAGTCCTGTAGAACATCTGGTATATGGATACAAAGCCCCCCAGCTGGGAGTAAAGGGTGGAAATGGCTCCTGACCCCCAGATTTGGGCAATGATGACATCACTATCCCCTCCCCTTCCTGTATATTGCAGATGATAGGTCAGGGATCTGTCATTCAGTGAGTTGGGTTTTCACATTTGGTCATCAGATTTTTTTTTTCGGTGGTTGTTGGACTTCATGATAGACATTGATCTACATCATGGGACTTTTTTTTAAACTGTTTTCTTTTTTACAATCTATATTTTTGTGATTAAGTAGGATTACCAAGAGGCACTTGTCCTTATCAACATGGGAACAAGGTGTTTCCGGGGTGCCCCCCCTGGCAAGTCCCCCCATGTTGAGGGCATGGTGTAAGATGTGGAATCTGCACGCTCCCCTCTCCTGTTTCATGGCCTGGCCTGCATGCTCACATAAGGGTCTGGTATGGAATGTTGGCAGGACCTTCTGGAACATATCTCAGATAGTCTCTGTAAGGTGACCATAGACATGGAGGACACCAGCAATGGTTGGGATGTAACATACCCTGTAAAGGTGGCATGATATGACAGATATTCCTGGAATTCAATGTTCAGTATTACAGATACAGTGTTCTCTTCATTTAGTGGTCAGTAGAAGACAAATGGTTCCAATATAAAAATCTGAATAGTCGGCTCTGGAGTGTGAAGATTGGAGGAATGAACACCTAGATGGCAATAATGATCTGACATCCCTGTAGACATAGATACGGATGAATGATCTGTCACCTCACTGAGCCTCAAAGATAACATGTTGATGTGCTGACTATGACCCCAGTATTCCCACACTGCTTACACCTGTTATCACATTGTGGGTTGGGGGCTCTGTAGGGAGTTTACTTTTATTATTTATTATATATAGAAGAAGAATCATAAATGAAGTTGGTGGTTGTCAGATCTGATGTCTACCAGTGTATGGCCCGGCTTTATGTCATTAGAATGATGTTCTAGTATGACATTTATTATCACAAATGAAGACGGTGGATTGGAGTTACAGCTGTTTATAGCACAATGTTACACAATTATAATGACACACTAGTAAGGGGGAGGAGTCTTTGTGATTGAGCGCAGCGCAGCACCATTAATTATTAATTACCGTTTGCTGGATGTGGGAACACATTCGGGTGGTTGCAGCAGTTCGGGGGTTCTGAATGTTATTAGATATTACATTGTATATCTTATCCTGAGTTTGGTGAATAGATTAGTGGCAGCGCAGGAGTTTGGGGGTTAATCATGCTGTCGTACATCGTGAGTCTGGTGTTTGTGGGTATTCATGGGCAGTAGGAAAAGTGATAACAAGGATTCTAGCTTGGGAGGTAGTCTGAGGAATATCAGAAGTCTGTGGTGATTGCTAGACTTCCCCCAACCCTGCGAATACACCAGATTGTATGTGAGATTTGTATCTGTCTATGTGTGGCCAGCCAGATTGATCTGGGTGATGTCTCCCTATAGTGGTGGCCAGAGGTACTGCAGGCTGTGAATACTATATCACAGCAGGGTTGTCCTACCGAAATCAAGTTCTGCCTTCATTTCCTACTACACCAAACAAGGTCCGTGCCTTGGGTAGCTAGGCTTGTGTCCTTGACACCTGATGGTAGCCATGGGATATTAGAGTGTGCATGCTATTGTACTGCTGTTACCTGTGTTCTGACCGGGGAACATGGGGTTCTAGCAACAATCTACTGATTGCCAAGGACACGTAATGGAGGACAACACCTTGGGTAGCTAGGCTTGTGTCCTTGACACCTGGTGGTAGCCATGGGCTATTAGAGTGTGCATGCTGTTGTACTGCTGTTACCCGTGTTCTGACCGGGGAACATGGGGGGGTTCTAGCAACAATCTACTGATTGCCAAGGACACATAATGGAGGACAACACCTTGGGTAGCTGGGCTTGTGTCCTTGACACCTGGTGGTAGCCATGGGATATTAGAGTGTGCATGCTGTTGTACCGTTGTTACCCGTGTTCTGACTGGGGAACATGGGGTTCTAGCAACAATCTACTGATTGCCAAGGACACATAATAGAGGACAAGACCTTGGGTGTCAGCTGGCCTCCTTCTTACCCAAATCTTTGGCACCCCCATTCATGACACTCTCATAATAAGGATTCTTCCATTTCTCTTGGATAATCTCACCAAATCTCAGGGAACTATACCAGGTCACAAAGGGAACCTCTACATTCCTTCTAACACTCTGTCCTTTATTCCTGATTTGTGTCTATAGTTTACAGAGTGAGGTTCAATGATTCTGATGGAAATCCTCTCCATTGGAAGGTGTTCTTCATCACATCCAATCTCTCCTGTTTTCTCCTGAGATCTGTGACCAGACCATCTAGAAGAAGATGAAGAGTCCCACTCCGGAATCAGCCCATTCTTCATATTTGATTCTGCATTTCACCCCATTAGGATTGCTCACAAGGATAGAGTAGCCCAAACACAACTCAATGTGCTATACAGACGAGGAAAACGAGGGCGACCAGCCTAGTACAATACCAAAAATCACAGCTTTATTGTATCCAAGGAAATATATACTCACAGACCACTGCCATAGCCGGATCATCTCCACATCACCAGAGGACCCTCAAATGGCTGACCTGTTTGGAGGAGCGGTCTCCTCTTCCTCAGACTACTCTATGTGTAGAAGCCCATTATGGTGGAACATGTTCAGGGAGTGAGGTTCGGGAGGAGACTATATGTATGCAGTTACTTCATCATCAACAATAAAATATGAAGAATAAGCTCATTGCAGAGTGTGAGAGGAGAGGAGACGGACTACAGGTGCTGTCATCTGATTGGTCCGTGGTCATTAGGAGGTGCAGGTTGGAGCGGTGCCATGGATTTGGGTTCTTACTATACAGTCTACACTCTTCATCTGTGATCTAGGAATCCCTCATACAATGTCTTCAGATGGAAACTTTGATATCTACAAATGGAGTATATCTGCAATATTCTCACAAATAAATCCCTCTTCACAATATCATCGTCTTGTATTTATCTTCACATAGATATACATTTCTGTATCACTACAGTGTGAACTAAGCTTTGTAGATGAGGATCTCTCATGTCACCTCCAGGTCCAGCCATGGCCCCAGGCAGACAATAATGTCAATAGTTTGTTATACTGTGTGAGAAAGATGGAAGCCTCGGGACATTGCTGCTGAGTAATGGAGGATTTTATATGCTGATTGCCATCATATGGATTAGATTGGATAACCCAGGTCTGTAACTTCCCCACAAAGGATATATAAAGGGCAAATATGACAAGAGAACAGTCAGAATGCTGACCAAGGCCGGGGTCACACTACCAGACGATTCTCAGGGCTGCAGTTCCTCTGAGTTCCACAAGGTGGGGATCTCACTTCTACCAAGACAGGAAGTATCTATGGAAGACAGACAGGAAGTGATGTCAGGTACAGACAGGAAGTAGAGAGGAGATGTTGGTGGAAGTGGCAGCAGAGGAGGTAATAAGATTTTATTTCCTATTTACACCCAGTAACCCCCGTCATGCCTGTCCTCTTCCTCCATAGTCATGTCCGTCCTCTTCCTCCATAATCATGTCCATCCTCTTCCTCCATAGTCACCGTGACGTCTTTTATCTGCAGCAGATGATGATACACACATATAGTGTGGGAACCCAGATTAACCCCTTCAGGGGCAGAACATTCCCCCACTTCCGGGAGCCGGAACATTTTTTTTACTATGGGGGGGACTCCTCCGCTCTCAGAATACACAGATCAGCACTGAAGCTATTGGCTGCAGCCGCTGGGGGAGTGGCTTTTATCCGGCAGTGGCCACACATGGATGGAAATGTGAGCGATCCCTGCTGAACCAGCTGAATTTCCATGGATCTATGGTCACCTTCAGTGACTTCCTCCCCTCCCCCTCATCTCCTTCATGATGGAAGTCATGCTGAGATCATCTCCCATTGGCTGAGCAATATTCTCATTTGTCTCTCAGCTCCTTCTTGCTATTCCTCGTCCTGCCTGTTGTTTCCTTGGATTGATTTTCTGTGTAGTGACCCCGGCTTGGTCTCTTGGATGCGCTCGTCTGTTGCTTGCCCTGACCTTTCTCCTGATTCCTGGATCTCCTCCTCATCTCTCCTCCATATCCTCTTACACAGCTTTTCTCCACACCTGCAGTGACCCTGGGGGGAGGAAACTTGGCACCAGCACGCCGCCAAATCCATCCCCACCATTAGGGGCTCTGGAGACAATTGTCTGCTATTTACACTCCGTTCCTCCGCACGTCACCTGATCACATGACAGCTTATTTCCACAGATTCCGGACAGATTTCTGGATGGTAAAGGTCAAAGGTCACTCTTCAGTTTAGGAGAGGTAGGACGCACCCAGGAACTAGGATTTGGTTTGTATGGAAGCCGCATATAGAGGACCCCTCAAATCTCCCCATCCAAATGTCCCTCCATCCAGAGTCTATATGTCCTATGACATCACACTGACCTCACAGCTCCTCCCCCCAATGTTCCTCCATCCAGAGTCAGAGAATCCTATGACATCACACTGACCTCACAGCTCCTCCTCCCAATGTCCCTCCATCCAGAGTCTATATGTCCTATGACATCACACTGACCTCACAGCTCCTCCTCCCAATGTCCCTCCAACCGGAGTCAGAGAATCCTATGACATCACACTGACCTCACAGCTCCTCCTCCCAATGTCCCTCCATCTTTTTCCCTGATGCTCTTAGGATGTGGGGTCCCTTGGTATCCTCACATGTAAAGTGGGACTGTTGGTCCTGCGTTGTATGTAATGACATCAGAATGCTGCAACAAGCCTATACCCTGCGTAGTGTGGGGGTCCTGTGGGGGGGAATTATACCTCAGCCTGAAGTGGGGCTTTAATAAAATGGAGACCTGAATGGAGAGGTGAGGAGGATTCTGGGAATATCATTTGATGTGACTATTTGTGTTCAGATGTAGAGTTTTCCTCCTGTGAAGTCTGGAGATCATATGACATCACATTGCCTCCACCTCCCTCCCTGATAGAAGAGAGAAAGAAGAAGAAGATTCTAGAAGTCACCAGAGAGATCACTGAGCTGCTGACAGGAGAGGTGAGCGGTGCCGGGAATTCTGGGACATTCTCCAGTAACAGACAAGGGATGTGTCTGGATGGTGACTGTATCATTGTGTGTGTCAGGTTCCTATAAGGTGTCAGGGTGTCACTGTCTATTTCTCCATGGAGGAGTGGGAGTATTTAGAAGGACACAAGGATCTCTACAAGGACGTCATGATGGACAATCAGCCGCCCCTCACATCACCGGGTAAGAGGAGACTTTATTGTAAAGGAGAGAGCAGTACGGAGGATCCACCTAGATCCCCCATCATCTGATAAACACATAGAAACAATGGATTCAGTCAGTGTGTGTGTTTCCTACAGATGGATCCAGTCATGGGAACCCACCAGAGAGATGTCCCCGTCCTCTGTATTCCCGGGATTCCACACAGGAAGGTCACACCATCCCTCACCATCATCAGGTAGATGATTGACAATTATTGGTAGTTGTGATTTATACACAGCATGTTTGTTACAATGAATGTTTTATTATATCTTTCAGAGTGGAATCCTCGGGGATGATAATATTGATGTTAAAGAAGAGTATAAAGAGGAGGATGAGGAGTATGGAGTGATGGAGGAGTTTTCAGAAGGACACAAGGATATGATGGAGCCACCTAATACCAGGAACCCCCCAGAGAGATGTCCCCGTCCTCTGTATTCCCGGGATTCCACACAGGAAGGTCACACCATCCCTCACCATTGCAAGGTTGGTGGGATGGAGCATCTAGAACATGGACTTGTAGAGACAATGTGTGGATTGTTCTATGTGAGCTTTTTTTTACAGATGATATTTTCTGTCATTTCCTTGATTTAGAGTGGAGATCCAATCGATATAGAATTTGAGGTGAAAGCAGAAGAAGAAGAGGCGTATGTGAGGGATGATCAGCAGTCTATGGAGGAGGATGGAATAACGGGGACATTTATAGAGGAGGACACTCCTACAGAGATCAGCACAGGTGGGTCATGAACACTAAATCCATTCCTCCACCCATACTGCTCACTGATTGGTCCAGAGTAGGGCGGGGACTGGGTGATATCAGCCTGTAATCCCCTGGTCACTTTCCTGAGCTGTGTTCCCCGTCCTGTATTCCTGGATTTCTCTCGGATAATCTTCCTTCTCTGTGCTGCAGACACAATTTATGTATCTAGACTGGATTTATGGAGGTTCTGGGGTTCAGCTGGCAGAAAAATGTTCATTTTCACCATAGACGTTACTAGACCTAGGCACCTGGGGTGTGTGCTTTTGATCTTCTTCCCCATACCCGGGTCTAGTAAGATCTCTGACAGAACAATTCTCCCAGGGTTCCTTGCTCTGTGGTCTGCTGGCTGTGCCGGGTGGAGGGATATGTCTGTAGTGTCTCAGACCCAAGTCACTGAGTGCAGTCTCAGGAGATGGGAGGCAGCGGTGTGCGATCTCTGCAACTTGTCTACAGTAAATGTTTAAACTTCCACTGATTACTGAATACCAATATTATGAGCCCTGACCCTTACACTGTATAATTTATATTGTACATTACATACTCCTGGCCCCTGCACTATATACTCTATGTTGTACATTACATACTCCTGACCTCTGCACTATATACTCTATGTTGTACATTACATACTGCTGACTTCTGCTATCTTCTTCCAACTACTATATATAAACATAGGAAAACATTGGGAAAATAGTGATGAGTGATAGAGGGGGTGGGGACCCTCGTCCTATAATCCCCTCATCACTGTCCCTCCTATAAAAGACAGTTCTGGTTGTTTCCTCACTCTCTGACTAAGGTCCATGAATAAAGAAATGACCTGGTAGGAGATCAGAGGAGCCATTTCCTAGTTCCCTTGAGGGTGGAATTGTAAGCTCCTCAGAGACCAAGCTGCCTGATGTGGGCGGAGTCCTGGTTTGGGGGAACCAATCCGCTCCTGTCTAGTAATCCTCTTTGTCTTTGCATTTTAGTCCATGGCCGGGAGATGAGGAAAACCTCCGAGGATTGTCTCACTTTGTCTCCAGACTGGAAAGTAGAAGATGAGGACATCACACAGTATAGTCCAGGAGAAAACCCGGCTCCCTCCAATGTCCATCCGGCACCACCCAGTGTAGATGGACCATCGGATTCCTCGTATCCTGAGGAACCTCAGACTGTGCGGGACCGGGCCGGCCTTCCAACAGGGAAGAGCTTCTCCTGTACTGAGTGCGGGAAGAGTTTCTGTTTTAAATTCAAACTTACTTTGCATAAAAGATCTCACACGGGGGAGAAGCCGTATTCCTGTCCTGAGTGCGGGAAATGTTTTGTAGAAATGTCTGATCTTGTCATACATCAGAGATCTCACACGGGGGAGAAGCCATATTCCTGTCCTGAGTGTTGGAAATCTTTTTCAGTGAAGTCTAATCTTTATAAACATCAGAGATTGCACACGGGGGAGAAGCCGTTTTCCTGTCCTGAGTGTGGGAAATGTTTTTCACAGAAGTCCTATCTTTACACACATCAGAGATCTCACACGGGGGAGAAGCCATATTCCTGTCCTGAGTGCAGGAAATGTTTTTCAGACAATTCCCATCTTTACAGACATCAGAGGCTGCACACGGGGGAGAAGCCGCATTTCTGTCCTGAGTGTGGGAAATCTTTTTCAGTGAAGTCACATCTTTATACACATCAAATTTCTCACACGGGGGAGAAGGCATATTCTTGTCCTGAGTGCGGGAAATGTTTTTCAGGGAAGTCCCATCTTGACACACATCAGAGACTGCACACGGGGGAGAAGCCTTATTCCTGTTCTGAATGCGGGAAATGTTTTTCTGATAAGTCCAATCTTTACAAACATCAGAGATTGCACATGGGGGAGAAGCCGTATATCTGCCCTGAGTGCTGGAAATGTTTTTCAGTGAAGTCCAATCTTAAGAGACATCAGAGATCTCATGCAAGGGAGAAGCCACTTTCCTTTCCTGAGTGAGGGAAATGTTCCTCACTGAAGTCCTGTCTTCCTGTACATCAGGGGTCCCACACAACCCTGGAGGTGTATTAGTACCTTGAGTGCGGGAAATGTCTTCTAGATAAATGTTGCTGGACATCCCAGCTCTCATGTGGGGAAGAAGCACACCCTGATATACACCTCAGATATACTCCATGGCTGATCTTCATCATGGAAGAAACAGTTCATAAGGAGATCAGAGGTCCCCAAAGACATGGATGAAGTGTGGGACCGGGTTGGCCATTGATGGCAGGAGAAGAATAAAAATGGAGTCCTGACCTGTGATTGGCTGAGTACATTTTGTGGTGGGAGATTTCACAAACAATTAAAGGTCTATTTTTAAACAAATTATTGGACAAATATGAGTAGCATGTGTCCAGCTGTGACGAATATCGGTTGTATTGTATTCATCCAGTGATGACATTACGTATCATAGGAATTCGCTCATCTAGAAACTGAAAGCAGTTATTTTTTTTAAATCATTATAAACAATTTGACCAACTCAGTAAACAGTCTAATAGCATTTGTGATTTACCCCCATTCCCAGAGATGGAAGATACACGGCCATCACCGGGGGAATTGCTGGGAAAATCTGTTATGAAGAGACCCCTAAATGTCAGGAGACTTTGATTTAAGGAGTGGAAGTACACTATATTGCCCCAAGTATTGGACCCGCCCTCCCAATCATGTGATTCAGGTGTTCCAATCCCCTCCATGGACACAGGTGTATACAATCAAGCCCCTAGGCATCCAGACTGCTTCTACAAACATTGGTGAAAGAATGGGTCGCTCTCAGGAGCTCAGTGACTCCAAGCGTGGTCCCGTGATAGGTGGTCACCTGTGCAATAAGTCCATCCGTGACATTTCCTGGCTACTAAATATTCCACGCTCAACTGTTAGTGGGATTATAACAAAGTGGAAGCCACTGGGAACAACAGCCACTCAGCCGCCAAGTGGTAGGCCACGTCACATGACAGGGCGGGGTCAGCGCATGCTGAAGCGCACAGTGCGCAGAAGTCGCCAACTGTCTGCAGAGTCAATAGCTAAAGACCTCCAAACTTGGTGTGTCCTTCAGATGAGCACAACAACAGTTGGGTTACCATGGCTGAGCAGCTGCATCCAAGCCTTCCATCACCAAGTGCAATGCAAAGCATCAGATGCTGAACTCTAGAGCAGAGGAGACGTGTTCTCTGGAGTGACCAATCACGCTTCTCTGTCTGGCAATCCGATGGACATGTCTGAGTTTGGCGGTTGCCAGGAGAACGGTACTTTCCTGACTGCATTGTGCCAAGTGTAAAGTTTGGTGGAGGGGGGATTATGGTGTAGGGTTGTTTTTCAGGGGTTGGCTTGGCCCCCTAGTTCCAGTGAAGGGAACTCTTAAGGCGTCAGCATACCAAGACATTTTGGATAATTTTATGCTCCCAACTTTGTGGGAAGAGTTTGGGAATGGCCCCTTCCTGTTCCAACATGACTGCGCACCAGTGCACAAAGCAAGGTCCATAAAGACATGGAGGAGCAAGTTTGGGGTGGAGGAACTTGACTGGCCTGCACAGAGTCCTGACCTCAACCCCATAGAACACCTTTGGGATGAATTAGAGCGGAGACTGCGAGCCAGGCCTCCTCCCCCGACATCAGTGCCTGACCTGACAAATATGCTTCTGGAAGAATGGTCCAACCTTCCCATAGACACCCTCCTAAACCTTGTGGACGGCCTTCCCAGAAGAGTTGAAGCTGTTATAGCTGCAAAGGGCGGGGCCAACTCAATATTGAACCCTACGGACTAAGACTGGGAGGCCATTAAAGTTCATGTGTGTGGAAAGGGCGGGGCCAACTCAATATTGAACCCTACAGACTAAGACTGGGGGGCCATTAAAGGTCATGTGTGTGGAAAGGGTGGGGCCAACTCAATATTGAACCCTACGGAATAAGACTGGGAGGCCATTAAAGTTCATGTGTGTGGAAAGGGTGGGGCCAACTCAATATTGAACCCTACGGACTAAGACTGGGAGGCCATTAAAGTTCATGTGTGTGGAAAGGGTGGGGCCAACTCAATATTGAACCCTACGGACTAAGACTGGGAGGCCATTAAAGTTCATGTGTGTGGAAAGGCTGGCAGACCAATACTTTTGGCAATATAGTGTATGTAGCAGCTGAATGATTAGACCTCCTAGCAATGTCATTCCTAGGCTGCAGCTAGGGGGAGCTCTCCTGTTTAGAGCACGGTTGGGTCATTCATTCTCTCAAGAGGCCACAAGAGAATCTGGGACGGTTGTGGAGGACAAACTGAATTCTGCTGAATAGTCATTTTGGACCCGGGAAGGACTGCAAGTATGTAAACATATATAAAACAAACACCTGGCACTGGGAATAATAGGCACCATTGCTCATGAGATTGGTCTCATTCAGTTGGGCTTTTTTGGGGGTGGTAAAAATGGGCAGCTGAGCCAGTTTTTCTGCCCTCGAACAGTAAAATAACAGCCGGATGAAGCTATTAACAGGCTGTGGCTGTAGCATTATTAACTTGGGGTGCAGAGTCTGACAAGCAGCACCACTTGTCAAGCTCCACTGAGCCACCACTACGTACAATACACATAATTACAATGTGGTAGTGTGTCGTAGGGTGAAATCAGGTGGTGGGGGGCAGTATAACACGTCCTCATTCCCTGTCAGATGTCCTCTGAAAAGCCCTGTGATAGGAAGGAGAGAGCCTGAGATACAGGGGGGACTTCTTGGGATCCTGGCCTGGAGTGAAGGACAGGTGAACATCTCCCGGGGTTTGAAGAGTGGAGGCGCTAACACAAGAAGGACTTGGCTGGGTAGTGGTGGGAGAGCGTTGGGATGTCTCCTAGGCAATGTTCTCCCACCAGAACTGAGCCTCTCCTCTGTAACCATCAGCTCCTCCGGCTCTCTCCTTCCAGTTCTTGCAGCTCTCCATACGGACATGTAGATATGAAGTCACAAATCCTAAAGTGCGAGTGTGCAACTCCATGTCCAATATTGACCTCTCCATCTTCTCCAAAGCATGTGCTGAAAGTCCCCGGGTGTAAAGAAAACACGGCACTCCGGCCCCAGCTGTGTGAAAACTCCACCTTTTATGTCCTCACCAGACAGCCAAGATACAAAACCATCTAGAATCACTGATGCCGCGTCTCTGTTTAAACTCCTCAGTGTTCCTCAATATTCCAGCCCCAGGACGCAATGGTCTCCTAAACATCTAGAATCGCTGATGCCGCGTCTCCGTTTACACTCCTCAATGTTCCTCAATATTCCAGCCCCAGGACACAATGGTCTCCCAAACATCTAGAATCGCTGATGCTGCATCTCCGTTTACACTCCTCTGTGTTCCTCAATATCACAGCCCCAGGACATAATGGTCTCCTAAACATCTAGAATGGCTGATGCTGCATCTCCATTTACACTCCTCAGTGTTCCTCAATATTCCAGCCCCAGTACGCAATGGTCTCCTAAACATCTAGAATGGATGATGCGTCTACGTTTACACTCCTCAGTGTTCCTCGATATTCCAGCCCCAGGACGCGATGGTCTCCTAAACATCTAGAATGGCTGATGCCGCGTCTCCGTTTACACTCCTCAGTGTTCCTCAATATTCCAGCCCCAGGACACAATGGTCTCCTAAACAACAAACCAACAAAACAGCTCAGAGATGATATATATTGTGCAGTATGTTATTAATAAAACCTCCAATATACAATATAGCCACATGGTAAAACAAACAGTCTGGACTTACTAAGATGGCCACAGATCTGAGTCCTGGAAATGGTGGTGTGTCTTTACCACATAAGGCCATACCAATGCATTTCATGTGCACACGTCTTCAGGGGATACATCAATGGCCGATGTCAATAATAGAGAGAAAACATCAGCGCCATTTAGTGGAAGGTCAAATAGCTGACTAAATAAATACCTATGGATGCCATTTTACTTTGGATAGCCAACATAAAGGCAAACCAGCCTTTATGTTGTGAAACAGGTGCCGAACAATTGGGCCTTGGGTATTGGTGGTGCCCTAAATCAAAAGAAATTGTTGGAAGCTAGCAAAATCAGGATTCAGAAATTGGATAGGCAGCGTAGGCAGTCTTCAAGGGATCCCAGATCCCTAACAAATGTAATCAATTACATCAGCATCAGAGGCAAGATAGATTCATGTTGATAAATGTCAGCTGGTCAATGGAGTCTGTGGACAGACGCACTCTTTTATCCCTCACAACCTCCATCAGCACTGAATGTCCATTCGGAAAGCACGCTGGATGCAGGACAGGCCAGTAGCTTGATGGCATATTGAGAAAGTTCTGGCCAATGATCCATCAAGACCCAGTAACCCAGTGAATGCTCAGTTGGAAAGGTCTCCAAGTCTGTTCTTGCCCCTAGATAATCCTGCACCATATGATGCAGACGCTGGCAGTGTGCTGCGGCTGGGGGAACAGGACTGACCATTTCTTTTCCCTCACTGGCACCCCCTCTCTCTAGGCTCACGTCACTCCTTTCCTCATCCTGGGAACCAACATCACAGCATTCAGATTGCTGCACAGCCTCCAGCAGCATGGGACTGACACTATGATCAAGTCATTCTGGTGACTCCTCCATGCATGATGGTGGGGCTACGGAAGGAGCAGCTGTGGTGGACAAGGAGCCGGAGGAATAGGCTGCTCTGGCTGCTGCAAGGAAGGAAAAATAGTATGAGTATGGGTGATAGAAGATGAGGAGGATGAGGATGGCTGAGTTATCCCCTCTACCACCTCTTCTGCATGTTGTGGCTCAATAACACGGCCAGCACCAGAAAAAAGGACAAGTGTGGCCTGCCTGCACCATGTCCACCACCACCACTTTTCACTGTGGCTGCTTACCCTCTTAGCTGTCTGTGAGCATCTGCCTCACCTTTTGTCTCATGATGGGGATTTTTATCACTCTATTATTATTATTATTAATTTATTTTATTTTTTTATAGAAAATAGGGGCAACATTGTTTTGGCCATAGCAGTAAAAAAAGTAAATAAAAAAGTGAACCACTGCTGATGCAGAAGGAGAAACATCTGTGATGTAGAAGGGGAGAACAGCAATTCTGCCCTAAATGGTTTTAGTGCCAAAAAAAATTTAATAAAAAAAAAACATTAAAAAAAAATGGAAACTACTGTTGACACAGAAAGAGGAACACCTGCAACACAAAAGGGAACAGGGATACAGCAACAGAACCTGATGCTGACAAAAAAAAATACACATAGAATAAAAAAATATGGGAACAGCATTAATGCAGAAATGTAAAAACACCACAAACTGCTCACCTACCTAACTCCACCAACACACTACACAAGACTTCTGTGTAAGCGGCCTTATATAGTGAGGGGTGTGGACTTAGCCCCTGAGTCACCAAGACTTTGGCCAATCATGGATCTTCCTGTGAACTCAGCTGTGATCGACCAAAGCATTGCACCGGACCTGTGGTCCGGTGCACTGCTTTTGCCAATCACAAAGCACTAATTGCATTGTGGGGTGCGTGGGTGAACTTCCCGCTGAACACCCTTACCGTTCTAGTGTTCAGCGAACGCTCGGACAGCCAATGTTCAAGTCAAACTTACGTTCAACTTGAACACGTAGTCCATCCCTACTCTCTCCTGCTAGAGCGGGACTCCAGAGGAGGCCACTGACCACACTGGACTCCAGAGGAGGCCACTGACCGCACTGATGGAACTCCTATGGCCTATCAACACAGCAGCAGTAGATAAGGTGGTACAAGCTGGCATAGAGCAACTTAGGAAGGAGATGGGAGAACAGGCAAACCGGATCTCAGAAACAGAGACCCGCATAGAGACGCTGGAGGAGGATCTCCAGCATGTCACAGCAGCTGATCAGATGTCCCAGGTGGAGGACCTAGAAAACCGGTCCCAGAGGAACAATTTACAGATCATTGGCCTCCCAGAATATAAAAGCAAGCTCACTATTGGACCTCTGTGCTGTCCGCACACCCGAGGCTTTAGGCTTACGTAACAATTGTGTGGTGGAATGAGCTCATAGACCGGGCTCTTCATCTGAATCCCGCAAAATTCCTCGTCACATCAAATACCTGAATTATGTGGACAAATCACTCATCCAGCATTTCAGGAAACAACTAAACTGTGGGGACTTGTGAGCTACTATGGAAACAAAAATAAAATGGTGTTGCGCTAATATCAATAGTGCTAAGGACACAATAACTGGAAGAGTGGGGAGACAGAAAAAAATAACCCCAAAACAAAGGTGAGAAGTATAAAGGCCTGAATCCAGACCAAATTAGGTGCAATATGAACTGTGACAAAGACAACATGAGGAATAATCAGCAAGTGAACATAAATAATACATACAAATGTAAAGGCCTGAACCCGGACCAAACTAAGTGCACTATAGATTGTGATGAAATACAACATGAACAATAGTCACCAAGTGAACATAAATAATGTATTAAGCATAATAGGACTAACACGTCCTAAATAAATGCACAAAAACCACTCCGTTCATCCATCCCAGGGAAAGAGGGATTGTCCCATCCATTTACCACTTAGCCCCAATAAATGGACACAAGTCTTTTATGACCTCATTTAATGGTTTGGTCATACACACCAGGTGAGAGCACAACCGGTCAAGGTGTACAAACATTTTTATATGATTGGTGAACTACACAGCTAATAATTTTGTATCTTAGCTCTGGAAGAAGTGTCAAAGTCAAGGATTTAATAAGGACATGTTTGTAGCAATAATATAATTGCAGAGATATTGTTATGCACATTTGTGAAGCTGGACTGCTATTTATATAGTTATACTTTTTACAATTGGTAGTGGAGCGCAAAACTATTTCTGATTTCATTTCAGGAAACAACGCTCCGTACAACTCAATGGTTACGAGCTCCTCATTTTAGCGGACTATTCCATGGAAGTTTCCAGTAAATGTTGCGAGTTTCAGAACGTATGCTTCACTCTAATCCAAAAGGGGATAAGATTCACCCTGGCTTCCTCAGCGTCTGCAGACCCCTGACAGTGACCAACCAGTCTTTAAAACACCAATGAAAGTAGAAGATTTTCTTCAGTTATTGCCTAAATCCTAAATCCATGTGAGGAGTCTCAACCACGTTCTCTGGTCTCCATCTCCTAGGTCCAGGGAGCAGAGCAGCAAAGACCCTCCTAAGAGGCCCCGTTGTTCTAACAACTTTGCTCCATCAAGAGCTCACTGATTTGATTCATGGGTCTCCCCAAAGGATCATCATCTCCATTTGTGGATAAGTATTTGGACTTTACTTACCACGCCACTTCTTTTGACTCCTTCACTCTTTTCTGGTTTGCCTGGTGCAATATGGGGTGACAAGTACCCATAAGATCTCAATGGGGAAAACTCTCCTGCTGGATCTCTATACTGATATGGACGGTGTAACGTGTTAGGAATGTAAGGATGTCCCATCATTTGATGGAAATGAAAATGATCAACCTACAGAGGACTGAATTCAAAGACACCCCAAAAATCAAAGTGAAAAAATGATGCAGCAGGCTACACCTTTTTACTGAAATGTCATTGCAGCAACTCAAAATGGTCATCAGTAGTTTGTATGGTCCCCACATGCTTGTATACATGCCTGACAATGTTGGGGCAAGCTCTTAATGAGACTATAGATGGTGTCCTGGGGGATTTCCTTCCAGATCTGGAGGCATCACTGAGCTCCTGGACAGTCTGAGGTGCAACCTGGCGGCATCAGATGGACCAAAACATTATGTCCCAGAGGGGTTCTATTGGATTTAGGTCAAGCTATCACGGGGGCCATTCAATGGTATCAATTCCTTCATCCTCCAGGAACTGCCTGCATACTCTCCCCACATGAGGCTGGGATTGTTGTACACCAGAAGGAATCCAGGACCCACTGCACCAGTGTAGGGTTTGACAATGGGTCCAAGGATTTCATCCCGATGTCTAATAGCAGTCAGGGTGCCATTGTCTAACCTATAGAGGTCTGTACATCTCTCCATGGATATGCCTCCCCAGACCATCACTGACCCACCACCAAAACGGTCATGCTGAACGATGTTACAGGCAGCATAACATTCTCCATGGCTTCTCCAGACCCTTTCATGTCTGTCATGTGTGCTCATGGTGAGCCTGCTCACCATTAGAATTCATCTCTGAGTGTAACGATGATATGGGACGTATGGCTACCGTGGTCTTGCAGATCTCGAATAAGGATCTCCAACTCACCAATGTCTATGCCCCCAACTCCCCTGGCAGACCCTTCTGTAATGCTGCAGCTTATTGGATATTGCATAATCCCAGTATACATCAGATAGATGGAGGAGACTAACACAGTAGTAAATGATAGAGAGGACAGGTCAACACAAGGCCCACACATTGCAAAGGTGTCTACTGACTCTTCTCATTAGCACAGGTGATTTCTGCCATGGGATTATTAGACCCCTGGTGATTGGCGCACCCCACAGACAGGGAGTTTACTTTCTATTCATATTCTCACAATACATTTGCCAGGCTAGACTATCTTGAAGCGCTTCCCTTTTCCCTCATGTCCATCATATGGCCATACACGACTTGATTATATCAGACCATAGCCCCACCTCTATTTCTTTGGCAGACCCTCGAACCACAGGCCCCTCCAAATATCTGGAGATTTCCTTCCTATCTGACATGTAAGGTGGACTTCATACACGCTGGTAGCGATGCTTGGCTAGAGTACACCACCACTAATGAATCCCATCAATGTGACCCACACTGGTTCTGGGAAGCTGCCAAGCCTTTTATTAGGGGAAGGATGTTTCCTCATATAAAACATTGACAAAGCAGAATACCTCTGAGCACAGAAAGCATTGGCATGAAGCCAAACACCTCTTTGATCTTTGGGTAGAGAATTACAAACATATAAATTGTTCCTCTGCTGATTCACAATTGTGTAAATATGGTGATAAGGTGGGTAAGCAAAGGGTCTTTCCAACCAACTCCTGTATCCTCCCTAAAGGATACTTCTGCTACCCTTGTCTCCTCCTCAGAAGAAACCAATAAAATACTGGAAGATATTTGTGCCGCTCTATATCTAGATCCAAGACCTTGAGGTGACCACAAAATTCCTAGACTCACTTCATTTACTCACTATTGGCCCCTCCCACCTGCAATCTGTAAATGTCCCTATTGATTAAAGGAAGAGTCTGAGGTGATTAAAGGCTTACCTAGTGGGAAATCACCTGGTCCTGATGGCTACACACCAGCATTTTATATGATGGACTCTCTTCATCCCTCAGCTACTGACAGTATATAACGAGGTTTGGGAGGGGGGCCCACACATTCTTATGGGTCACCAAGACTATGAAATTGATTTACAATAAGGGCAAGTACCCAACTGAATCGGGGTCGTACCGAACTATATCCCTCCTAAATGTGGACACTAAAATACTCTCTGAAATAGTCACATCCCTCTTGGCTGCAATATTACCCTCCCTTATCCATACTGCCCAGGTTGGCTTTATTAACCCCTTCACGCTGGCGCCTCCTGGCCCTTTAGGAGTTTCAGAAGCCGGGAGACAGGGCGGGGTTTAGGGGTTATGTGACCACCATGATGATCGCGCCATGGCGGTCACATGATCGGGAAAGGTCCCGATTGAAAGAGGAGACTGGGACCTTTCCGTGAGTACCGGACATGTGTGCTGGGACTGGGCAAAGCGTGCGCTCTCGGCACATATGTCCTTTTTTAATAGAATGCAAATGTACAGCCGCTCAGCATTTAGGCCCAGATGCCGGAAGGCCACACATTTGCGTTTGGACGGCGTGAAGAGGTTAATGGTAGATCAGTGGCTTCCAACATTCAGAAAGTTATTGCAGTGCTGGAACAAGGCAAGGTACACCCGTCTGAGGATCGAGCTATTATTACATTGGATGCTGGAAAAGTCTTGGATAATGTCAGCTATCATTGGCTTGCTCTGGTTCTTCTGATGGCTTTTCAGCAGTATGGATTCTGCACCTTCACCCAGGGTGGTAGCTGCAGGTCTCATATCAGGTGAAATATTGCTGCACGAAGGGTAATCACCAGGATTTCCCCATTTCACCTCTTCTTTTCAACCTTGCCCTGGAACCTTTCTCCCGTTACCTTTCCTCCAGAGCCCCAATACATGGGATTCAGACAGGTCAAGAAGAACTCTGTGTAGTCCTATTTGCTGATGATATTCTTATTTTTTATGGCGGATCCTGTGGCAGATATTCACATTCTCCATCAGGTCTTCACAAGCTGCCTACAGTGCTCTGGCCTTCCAATCAATTCTGCTAAGAGTGGAATACTTTCCTTATCTCAAACCAACACCCTTCCCTGGGCCCAGCAGTCTCTCTTCCAGGTAGCAAATGTTCAGATCACATTTTTAGGCATTACGATAGGGAAGGAGCCATCCTCGGTCTATCATTACTACCCTCCACTGATATCTAAAATAGGAAATGAGATGGAAACATGGATGTACCTTCTCCTATCGCTTTTTGGGGGATGCCACCTGTTCAAAACAATTCTGTTACTGCTTAAACAGGGGGAGCAAAAAAAAAAAAAAAAAGGATGGAGCAAACTTTCCCAATATTCGATTGTATCACCTTGCCTGTTTATTGTGTATAGGGACAGATTGGATACTTCAGGCTTCCTCATACACCAATTATGATTTGGAGTTGGCAGTGGTGCAACCATATGACTTAGCTGCTCTCCTGCATTGCAAAATACAATTGTTCCCCACAAGTATTCAACACAACCTTCTGATACGGGATCTGATTCTTACATGGAGGGACATACAGAGCAAACTGGGCCTGTCACCCCATGTCTCCCAATATTTGCCCATAAGAGGCAATAAAAAGTTTTCGGAAGCTGTTCAATATGAGGCTTTCAACATTTGGAGTTCTAAGGGGCTCTCCTGCATTGCCTCCATGTATGACGCATATTTGAACCATCAAGAACTTTGAAATCTTTCCCAACCCTTGCATCAACTTATGCCCTGCCAAGCCATCCCTCTCTCTACTACCTACACCTCTCAGGTTGTATAAACTGGTGCTGCCCAGCCAAGCAACAATGTTTTCAAACTTCCATATTGGATCGCTTCTACAGGAATGGAAATACTCCATATCTGACATCTATCGACCTTTACACTCTCTCTTTACTAAACTGCTACATCCCACATCTGTGAAATCTTGGAGGAAGGTCATACCGGGGGAGAACCTGGTGGGCAACATACTGGAAGGATAGAACAAAGTGCAAAGGCTTGTGGTGAATGAATCCTGGAGAGTCTCAATGTAAGCTCTTCCTTAGGGCCTTCTTCCTATTTCTATCCACCAAGAACTCTCCACAAATTCACTATATAGTGAGCACCCGCCCTCTCTCTTCCACCGATTTCAGGAATGGCCCCGCATCTCAACCTTTTGGGAACAAGTGTTAGCCTACATCTCAGGAGTTTGTGGCTGCTCACTCCCCATGGACCCAGTTCTTCTACAACTCTCCATTCAGCTGAGAAAACCCACATCCACAAATCCTGCAGGAGCTTGCAGTGGATATTATTATGTTTCCTGGTGGCCCACAGGGCTATTCCTAAGAAATGGACTATCGCCTTGTCCCCCACCATCACAGACACTAAAAAAGATCTACGTCTTCTGATTTACAGAGAGAAGGTAGACATGGAGCTCAACAACCAAGCCTCAGTCAAACATTTCCATAATAGATGGGACACTTTTATTGCAGCAACACTTACATCCTTGGAGCAATCCTCTATGTTGTCTTCTTTTACTTCTATGGATGGGTTTGTCAAGGTGGTTACATTGTAGAGATCAGACAGCCGTGTATGGAACACGCATTGAGGACACGCATACATAACAGGTGTTACTTGCTCCCCATCTGGCCGTGTATATCTTGGTTTTCTGGTTCATGACGTTGTCATTCTTTTGCTCTCCTGATGTGTCTGTGCGCACTCATGGCCGAACCTTACTTCCTTGGCTTTATCATGACATCTAGGAACATTATGACATTCTGCTCCTCTCACTTATTGGAGTTGGGAACAAAGTCTCAGGAGAGAGTCCATCCATGTTTTCTGATCAGGTATCACACCCGGTCACACCCCCAGGTCAGTTCCTGCCAGAAGATTCCTTCCTCTTTCTTTATTGGAGAGATTATAATTATTTCATTGGTTACTGTGATTTATCTTTTATTCTGAAGTCATGGCAAGAAGTATGAGCTACTCGTCTCCTCTTTCACCCCAGACATATTGCTTCTTTGTATATCTCTTTAGAAAACTCAATATAGAATGTTTGAAAAAAAATGTACTCAGCCAATGAAAGGTCAGGACTCCATTTTTATTCTTCTCCTATCAACCCAATCCCACACTTCATCCATGTCTTTGGGGACCTCTCATCTCCTTATCAACTGTTTCTTCCATGATGAAGATCAGCCATGGAGTATATCTGAGGTGTATATCAGGGTGTGCTTCTTCCCCACATGAGAGCTGGGATGTCCAGCAACATTCATCTAGAAGACATTTCCCGCACTCAAGGCACTAATACACCTCCAGGGTTGTGTAGGACCCCTGATGTACAGGAAGACAGGACTTCAGTGAGGAACATTTCCCTCAATCAGGAAAGGAAAGTGACTTCAGCCCTGTTTGACATCTCTGATGTTTATATAGATGGGGCTTCTGTGAAAAACATTACCTTCACTCAGGACAGGAAAGTAGCTTCTCCCCCGTGTGAGTTCTCTGATGTCTGTAAAGATCGGACTTCTGCAAAAAACATTTCCCGCACTCAGAACAAGAATATGGCTTTTCTCCTGTATGAAATCTCTGATGTGTGTTAAGGCCGGATCTCCCTGAAAAACATTTCCCGCACTCAGGACAGGAATACGGCTTCTGTCCAGTGTGCAATCTCTGATGTGTGTAAAGATGGGACATCTGAGAAAAACATTTCCCGCACTCAGAACAGGAATAAGGCTTCTCCCCCGTGTGAGATCTCTGATGTATGTAAAGATGGGGCTTCTGTGAAAAACATTTCCCACACTGAGGGCAGGAATGTGGCTTGTCCCCAGTGTGCAATTTCTTATGTCTGTAAAGATTAGACTTATCTGAAAAACATTTCCCACACTCAGTACAGGAGAAGCTCTTCCCTGTTGGAAGGCCGGCCCGGTCCCGCACAGTCTGAGGTTCCTCAGGATACGAGGAATCCGATGGTCCATCTACACTGGGTGGTGCCGGATGGACATTGGAGGGAGCCGGGTTTTCTCCTGGACTATACTGTGTGATGTCCTCATCTTCTACTTTCCAG
Source organism: Staurois parvus (assembly GCF_062004578.1). Taxonomy (NCBI): domain Eukaryota; kingdom Metazoa; phylum Chordata; class Amphibia; order Anura; family Ranidae; genus Staurois; species Staurois parvus. Next base: position 1,338,000 of record NW_028318366.1, read on the forward strand.
TCTGGAGACAAAGTGAGACAATCCTCGGAGGTTTTCCTCATCTCCCGGCCATGGACTAAAATACAAAGATAAAGAGGATTACTAGACAGGAGCTGATTGGTTTCCCCAAACCAGGACTCCGCCCACATCAGGCAGCTTGGTCTCTGAGGAGCTTACAATTCCACCCTCAAGGGAACTAGGAAATGGCTCCTCTGATCTCCTACCAGGTCATTTCTTTATTCATGGACCTTAGTCAGAGAGTGAGGAAACAACCAGAACTGTCTTTTATAGGAGGGACAGTGATGAGGGGATTATAGGACGAGGGTCCCCACCCCCTCTATCACTCATCGCCATCTTCCCAACACAAGAAGTACTGCACTTCCTTATTTAGTCCATGATTTAGTCATGAAGAACAGCGGGGCTGAGCCCCACCAGAGGTCAGAGAGTGAGGATGGGGGGAGAACAACCAAGATGAAGACTGGACTGATTCTGAAGACCACCATCATTGGGGTATTGACTCCTCCCTCATTATCACTTTCTGTTTAAGGGTCCAAAGGGTCCACATGAAGACACGTTTCTCAAACACTAATACACAAATGTAAAGGCTTAATAACACCTAGGTTCAGGGGGGATAGGTAGGAACAGACAGGAGGCAAAACCCGATGCTGGATCAATGTGAAGGAAAGCATGACAAGTATGGGTGGAGGAATGGATTTAGTGTTCATGACCCACCTGTGCTGATCTCTGTAGGAGTGTCCTCCTCTATAAATGTCCCCGTTATTCCATCCTCCTCCATAGACTGCTGATCATCCCTCACATACGCCTCTTCTTCTTCTTTAACCTCAACTTTGATGTCTATCAGATCTTCACTCTGAACCAAGAAAATGAGAGAAAATATCATCTGTAAATATAAGGTCACATAAAAGAACTCCACACATTGTCTCCATGAATCCATGTTCTAGATGCTCCATCCCACCAACCTTGTAATAGTGAGGGATGGTGTGACCTTCCTGTGTGGAATCCCGGGAATACAGAGGACGGGGACATCTCTCTGGTGGGTTCCTGGTATTAGGTGGCTCCATCATATCCTTGTGTCCTTCTGAAAACTCCTCCATCACTCCATACTCCTCATCCTCCTCTTTATACTCTTCTTTAACATCAATATTATCATCCCCGAGGATTCCACTCTGAAAGATATAATAAAACATTCATTGTAACAAACATGCTGTGTATAAATCACAACTACCAATAATTGTCATCATCTACCTGATGATGGTGAGGGATGGTGTGACCTTCCTGTGTGGAATCCCAGGAATACAGAGGACGGGGACATCTCTCTGGTGGGTTCCTGTAGCTGGATGACTCCACCATGGTGTCCTGGTACAGATCTTTGTGTTCCTTTAGAAGCTCTGACTCCTCAATCCCCCCATCCTCATCCTCCTCCTCTTTTATCTCTTCTTTATCCTCAACTTTAGGATCTCTCAGGTTTCCACTCTGAATATATAATAAAAATGACATCAATGGTAACAATGCAGATAATGTACAGATCCTAATGATACTATCAGTGATTGTTCCTCATCTACCTGATGATGGTGAGGGATGGTGTGACCTTCCTGTGTGGAATCCCGGGAATACAGAGGACGGGGACATCTCTCTGGTGGGTTCCCATGACTGGATCCATCTGTAGGAAACACACACACTGACTGAATCCATTGTTTCTATGTGTTTATCAGATGATGGGGGATCTAGGTGGATCCTCCGTACTGCTCTCTCCTTTACAATAAAGTCTCCTCTTACCCGGTGTTGTGAGGGGCGGCTGATTGTCCATCATGACGTCCTTGTAGAGATCCTTGTGTCCTTCTAAATACTCCCACTCCTCCATGGAGAAATAGACAGTGACACCCTGACACCTTATAGGAACCTGACACACACAATGATACAGTCACCATCCAGACACATCCCTTGTCTGTTACTGGAGAATGTCCCAGAATTCCCGGCACCGCTCACCTCTCCTGTCAGCAGCTCAGTGATCTCTCTGGTGACTTCTAGAATCTTCTTCTTCTTTCTCTCTTCTATCAGGGAGGGAGGTGGAGGCAATGTGATGTCATATGATCTCCAGACTTCACAGGAGGAAAACTCTACATCTGAACACAAATAGTCACATCAAATGATATTCCCAGAATCCTCCTCACCTCTCCATTCAGGTCTCCATTTTATTAAAGCCCCACTTCAGGCTGAGGTATAATTCCCCCCCACAGGACCCCCACACTACGCAGGGTATAGGCTTGTTGCAGCATTCTGATGTCATTACATACAACGCAGGACCAACAGTCCCACTTTACATGTGAGGATACCAAGGGACCCCACATCCTAAGAGCATCAGAAAATATCAGATGGAGGAACATTGGGAGGAGGAGCTGTGACGTCAGTGTGATGTCATAGGACATATAGACTCTGGATGGAGGGACATTTGGATGGGGAGATTTGAGGGGTCCTCTATATGAGGCTCTCATGCAAACCAAATCCTTGTTCCTGGGTGCGTCCTACCTCTCCTAAACTGAAGAGTGAACTTTGACCTTTACCATCCAGAACTCTGTCCGGAATCTGTGGAAGTAAGCTGTCATGTGATCAGGTGACGTGCGGAGGAACGGAGTGTAAATAGCAGACAATTGTCTCCAGAGCCCCTAATGGTGGGGATGGATTTGGCGGCGTGCTGGTGCCAAGTTTCCTCCCCCCAGGGTCACTGCAGGTGTGGAGAAAAGCTGTGTAAGAGGATATGGAGGAGAGATGAGGAGGAGATCCAGGAATCAGGAGAAAGGTCAGGGCAAGCAACAGACGAGCGCATCCAAGAGACCAAGCCGGGGTCACTACACAGAAAATCAATCCAAGGAAACAACAGGCAGGACGAGGAATAGCAAGAAGGAGCTGAGAGACAAATGAGAATATTGCTCAGCCAATGGGAGATGATCTCAGCATGACTTCCATCATGAAGGAGATGAGGGGGAGGGGAGGAAGTCACTGAAGGTGACCATAGATCCATGGAAATTCAGCTGGTTCAGCAGGGATCGCTCACATTTCCATCCATGTGTGGCCACTGCCGGATAAAAGCCACTCCCCCAGTGGCTGCAGCCAATAGCTTCAGTGCTGATCTGTGTATTCTGAGAGCGGAGGAGTCCTCCCATTGTCAGAATACAAGAGTGCAGCGGGGAGGATTCCCCCATCCACCTCCAATGTGTGGATGGGGGAATCACTTCAGTTTTTATGGTCATCCCGCTGGCTGAACGATGAAACTGAACCATGTAGGCCAGCTTTGGGGGCAAATATATTATCATCAACTCCTCCCCCTGAAGGGGTTCATCTACGTATTACCTCCTCTGACACCAGATTCAGATTCACCTCTCCGCTTCCTCCCGATTCATCTCTCACCCAGAGCATCCTGTCTGTACCTGACATCACTTCCTGTCTGTCCCTGACATCACTTCCTGTCTGTACCTGACATCACTTCCTGTCTTCCATAGAGACTTCCTGTGTGGGTAGAAGTGAGATCCCCACCTTGTGGAGCTCAGAGGAACTGCAGTCCCAAGAAGCGTCTGGTAGTGTGACCCCGGCCTTGTGCTGGGTGTGTATGGACTGTAGATCCTTATAGAGGGGTCACCTCCACTCCCACCAAGGGGGACAGAAATATATGACTGCTCGGGGGAGGGATTTTGGCCCCTTTGATTTTGCAGTAAATGTGATTGCATTAGTCCCGTTGATTTTCGTATTTCCATGTAATAAAAGGTGTCACATGATGTCGGGTTGCCCTTTCTCTCCTCCCTGAGTGTGTATTTAGAGGTGGAGCTCCTGCTGGAATGGCGGTTGGAGGCGGAGTCTAGGAGGGAGACTGACAGAACCCGCAGCAGACTTGCAGGAGTGAGCGAGGAGGATCCGGTTCCTTTACCATCGGAGATGAGGAGAGTGTGAAGGATGTTTGTGACTCTGGGAGCTGAAAAGCTGGGAGTCCTATTGGTGTGGTGAGGGGGAAGCACTACTAGGGGGCGCCCTCACCATCCCGTGTACAAGAGGTGGAAGAAGGCGGGGCTACACTACAGCTGACACAGTTTGGAGGGCGGAGCACTTTCATACCTTATCAACTTTTCACTGATTGGTGGATTTTTGGAGTAAAATAAGTGGATTGAAGTAGATGCAAAGTGGAAGCGGTGGACTTGCAGAGAACACTATACTGAGCACACAATATTGTCGGTCTCCATGGATTTGCACAGGATTTGAGATGATTTCCTATAGCAGCAAATCTGATGAGATGAATGAATGTAGCGCCCCCTCCTGGTCAGGTCTAGGATGTGTAGTCAGGTAAAGCATAGCTGTGTTTCTCTGCTGACCAGAGAGGCTGTCAGGTAAATTCAGTCGGGTATTCTGATTTACAGAGAGCTGTGATTGATTAGTCAGGTCTGCTCATGCTGCTCTGGTTCTGTTGGAGTTGGTCTGAGTTCTTCCTGCCTTCAGGAAGCTATGAGAGTCTTCCAGAACATGGGAATTGGCTAGACAAATGACCGGCATGAATATGGATACAGTCCTGGCCAATTGCAGGGGAGGGTGGCCCCATTGCATGCTGGGAGTGGTATTTATACTCTGAGATCACATGGGTTCAGTGTCTTTCCTCGGAGAGGATTGCACCAGCCAGGCTGGAGGCAGGCTGCCTCGCCTGGCACTTGCTGTTATGTGGCCCCTTGTGGGTGACCTGAGGGCCTGAAGTTAGAGAGAGTGACCCTGATTCTACAGTAAGCTGACTGAGGGGAGCTGTCTGCCAAAGCTCTGTCTGGTGTCACTGGAGAGAGTGGCTTGGAAGATTGGAAGGAGGCAACCATTCTGTCCTTGGACCTGTGAGTTCAAACTCTGAGAGATCTGGGGGACTCTGTGTGCTTGTTACCCCTCTGGTGCTTGATAATCAGCCTGGGTCTGAGAAAGGGAGCCCTGCCTAGTGTTCTGCAGAGCTTGTCCAAGTATTGCTACTGCTAATGGGACTTGGCTCTCCTACAACTACTTGCTGCTATTTGTTACTGAGAAGTCTGCTATCTCCTGTCAGCCGAGACTTCACAAGTGTTCTACTAAGAGATCAGCTAGATGTCCTCAGTGTGAAGAGTTCTGATTCTGGAGGATCCGACTACATTCCCCATCCCTATCCCCAGTTCTACAATAAACTCCAAACACAAAACATCCCCTAGACTGGTCATTGGAGACAACGAGCAGAAGTGTGTGTGTTTGCCTTGCTGTGGGGCAAAGCAAAGGGAAACAAGGGGCAACATTCAGCTCCTTCTGAGGTAGTGCTACATGAAGTCAGTGTAAAGTGGAAGCAGTAGATCTGCAGGGAGCAGCATCCCGAGCACAAACACTTTGTTGTATATGGATTTGCACATGGTTCAGTATTCTTAATTTACTGTCAAACACCACAAGATCAATGAAGTAGGTGTAAAGTGGAAGCAGTAGATCCACAGAGAATAATATTTTGAGTAGGGATGGGATGACGGTTTGAGTCAAACATAAGACCAACTTGAACATTAGCCGTTTGAGTGTTCACCATTATGCTGGAAGTTTGCCCGCGTGCCCAAACAATGTAAAACATGCTTTGTGATTGGCCAAAGCATTGCACCTGGCCACAGGTCAGGTGCAATGCTTCGGCCAATAACAGCTGAGTTCTCAGGAAGAGCCATGATTGGCCCAAGTGCTGGCCGTATTATTGAACCACTACATGCAGAAAAGGTGGTGGAGTGGATAAGTCAGTCATCCTCATCCTCTGTCACCCAGGCTCATACTATTTTGCCTTCCACCACAGCTGCCAAAGTGTCCTGTTCCTCCGGCTCCTTGTCCACCACAGCTGCTCCTTCCGTAGCCCCACCATCATGCATGGAGGAGTCACCAGAATGATTGGATCATAGTGTCAGTCCCATGCTGCTGGAGGATGTGCAGCAATCTGAATGCTGTGATGTTGGTTCCCAGGATGAGGAAAGGAGTGACGTGAGCCTAGAGAGAGGGGGCGCCAGTGAGGGAAAAGAAATCATCAGTCCTGTTCCCCCAGCCGCAGCACACTGCCAAGTTGGCTCCATTGATGAGGAGGATGGGGATGATGAGGTCACTGACCATACTTGGGTGCCTGAGAGAACAGAGGAGGACAGTGAGGAGGAGGCAGAACTCCAACAAGGCAGGTTGTCCTCCAGGGACAGGCATAAGGGCAGCCAACCAATGGCATCACACGACAGAGCTCCACAGGTGGGGGGCGCTGCTGACTCCATGCAGACTTCCACAAGTTCTCTGGTGGGGGCTTTCTTCAACACATGTGCAGCATTGCTGTTTGCAGTCTTTGACTGAAGCAGACCAAGCGTGGCCAAAACACCAGCCACTTGGGCACCACATGCTTGACAAGACGTATGATGAGCTGCCATGCAGCCCGCTGGTAACAGCACCTGAAAGACCCAGAAAAAGTGCAGACTTCTCCTTGCTCCTCATCTGGGATCTCTACTGTAAAACGTCAGGTCTTCTCAACAGCCTCCACTGAGAGGAGTGATGGTACAGCAGTGGGTGGCCCATCTGACAGCAGGACACCACCTGTTCATTTCAGCAGGAACATTTCACTACGCCATTTGCTGAACCGTGAAAAAAAGACTGTCCCACCCATCCACATTCTATCCTGGCCAAATTGCTGCGTTACAACTGCTGCCTTTCCATCTGGTGGACTCTTCCCCCTTCCGGGAATTTGCAGAATGTTCTGTATCACAGTGACAGGTTCCGAAAAGACAATTTGTTTCATGCAAGGCCATTCCAGCTCTGTACCATCATGTGGAAGGTCATGTTTTGGCCTTGTTGGACAAGGCGGTCAGCAGCAAGGTCCACATTACTGACACGTGGTCCAGCAGGCACAGTCAGGGATGGTACATATCCGTCACGGCACACTGGGTGACTCTGCTAGCAGCTGGGAAGGATGCAGGACAGGGTTCAGTTCTGGAGCTTGTTCCACCACCATGCCTCCAAAAACCTGGTGGTGATTCTGCCACATCTGTCTGCTCCACTCCCTCCCCTTCCTCTTCCTCTATGGCCTCTTCTGCTGAATTGTCATCTGAAGCAGCAGTGCTCCATAAGCGTTCATGGGGCTATGCAAGCAGTCAGGCTAAAAGATGCCACGTGGTGCTTCAGCTGGTCTGTCTAAGGGACAGGAGCCACACTGGGTCAGAGATTCTGTCAGCTCTGCAGGGGCATGCTCAGAGGTGGTTGATGCCACGGCAGCTTGAGCCAGGAATGGTTGTATGTGACAATGGCACCAAACTTCTCTCCGCCTTCTTACAGGGACACTTGGCACATGTTCCATGCTTGGCACACGTCCTGAATTTGGTGGTGCAGCGCTTCTTGAACAGGTACCCAGGCTTTCAAGATCTTCTGAGGCAGGCTGGAAAAGTCTGTGGCCATGTCCAGCAGTCATAAATGGCCTGTTTCCAGCTGGCTGAAATTCAACGGGAATTCAATCTGTCCACCAACCAACTCATTTGTGACATGTCTACTCGGTGGAACTCCACTTTGGTGATGCTGCAGTGGCTGCACACACAGCAGAGGGCCATCAATGAGTACCTGTGTGAGAATGGCACAAGGACAGGCTCAGGGGAACTTGGCTTCTTTCCACCTCACCAGTGGCTGCTGACAATGGATGCATGCGCTGTCCTGTCACCATCTGAGGAGGCCACAAGGATGATGAGCTGTGACACTGCATGCATCAGTGACACTATCCCTGTAGTCGTCCTGCTGGAGCACACGCTGCATGGAATCATGGACAGGGCACTGGAGGCAGAACATCGGGAGGAAGAGGAGGATTTCCTGTCCTCTCAAGGCCCCCTTTATGCAGAAACCATTCCTGTGGGGCTGCAGAACACACAGAAGGAGGAGGAAGTGGAGGAGGAGGAGGAAGTGGAGGAGGAGGAGGATTGCAGCAGCATGGAAGTAGAGGATCACATAGAGCAGTATTCAAGGGACACTTTTCAGTCCCCAGAAACCCATCCAGGAGTAGTACATGGCTAGGAGGAGGTAGTTCCTGACAATGTCATCCTCAGTGACCCAGAATCTCCTGCCTCCTCAAACTTACACTGCATGGGCTCCCTGATTCTGCAAAGTCTGTGTAAGGACCTGAGGATTTGTGTTATCAAGAAGAGGGATCAATACTGGTTGGCAACCCTTCTTGATCCACGTTACAAGGGTAAAGGTGCAGAGCTCATCCAGTCTTCCCAGAGGGAGCAGAGGATGAAACATCCTGAGGATGCCTTGAAATTGTGTAACACCTTTCCAGACACTGGGAGGTCACCATTTCCTGGACAACGTGTTTCTGAGGCTTCATTCTGTCAAAGGAAGAGCGGTGGAGAAGGCGGCCAGCTGACCGATTAAACAGTTCTTTAGTCCTCAGCGCCCGGGGCTGTTAGGTTTAAGCAGTCTACACTGTGGAGTCTACACTGCAGTCTGCATTGTCAGCCGAGCAGCTGAAGGAGTCCAACATCTAACCGTCTACTAATCAGGCGTACTCTTGGAGCACCACCTACACAAGACTCACCTCCTCCATCTAGACTGCTCACTAGAGCTTCTTCTACAGCCTCTGACCCATCACTTCCCTCCTCTGCTGGAGGCACTTTATTAGGATCTATAGAGGGACAACTCCGGCCTCGTATTGTCCATCAGAATCAAGGAAACAGCAGAGATCCGGCCACAGGGGAGGTAGGAAACATCAACGCTGCAACAAGGGATCTCCCACTCATCCAACCATCCCAACAGAAGCCAGCTGATATGGGGGATGGGTGGTCATTATGGACACAGCCTGTGATGACAATGAGACACTGGAGAGTGCAAAGTCTGATGCAGCTCTGCATAGGAACCAATCAGCTTCCAGGTTTTTTGGCAAAGCTTAATTGAACAAGCTGAAGTCAGAACCTGATTGGCTCCCATGCACAGCTGCCCCAGATTTTGCACACTCTAGTTTTAGTAAATCATCCCCATTGTGTCCATCTGAGATGGTTTGTGCCAGATGCTGAGACATAGAGAGGGAAATGGGCACTAATAGGCTGCAGGAGATCTGAGACATAGAGAGGGAAATGGGAGCTAATAGGCTGCAGGAGATCTGAGACATAGAGAGGGAAATGGGCGCTAATAGGCTGCAGGAGATCCGCTGAGACATAGAGAGGGAAATGGGCGCTAATAGGCTACAGGAGATCCGCTGAGACATGGAGAGGGAATGGGTGCTAATAGGCTGCAGGAGATCCGCTGAGACATAGAGAGGGAAATGCGTGCTAATAGGCTGCGGGAGATCTGCTGAGACATAGAGAGGAAATGGGCGCTAATAGGCTGCGGGAGATCTGCTGAGACATAGAGAGGGAAATGGGAGCTAATAGGCTGCAGGAGATCTGCTGAGACATAGAGAGGGAAATGGGCGCTAATAGGCTGCAGGAGATCCGCTGAGACATAGAGAGGGAAATAGGAGCTAATAGGCTGCAGGAGATCTGAGACATAGAGAGGGAAATGGGCGCTAATAGGCTGCAGGAGATCCGCTGAGACAGAGAGGGAAATGGGCGTTAATAGGCTGCGGGAGATCCGCTGAGACAGAGAGGGAAATGGGCGTTAATAGGCTGCGGGAGATCCGCTGAGACATAGAAAGGGAAATAGGAGCTGCGGGAGATCCGCTGAGACATAGAGAGGGAAATGGGTGCTAATAGGCTGCGGGAGATCCGCTGAGACATAGAGAGGGAAATGGGTGCTAATAGGATGCAGGAGATCCGCTGAGACATAGAGAGGGAAATGGGCGCTAATAGGCTGCGGGAGATCCGCTGAGACATAGAGAGGGAAATGGGCGCTAATAGGCTGCAGGAGATCCGCTGAGACATAGAGAGGGAAATGGGCGCTAATAGGCTACAGGAGATCCGCTGAGACATGGAAAGGGAAATGGGCGCTAATAGGCTGCGGGAGATCCGCTGAGACATAGAGAGGGAAATGGGCGCTAATAGGCTGCGGGAGATCCGCTGAGACATAGAGAGGGAAATGGGCGCTAATAGGCTGCAGGAGATCCGCTGAGACATAGAGAGGGAAATGGGCGCTAATAGGCTGCGGGAAATCCGCTGAGACATAGAGAGGGAAATGGGTGCTAATAGGCTGCAGGAGATCCGCTGAGACATAGAGAGGGAAATGGGCGCTAATAGGCTGCAGGAGATCCGCTGAGACATAGAGAGGGAAATGGGTGCTAATAGGCTGCGGGAGATCCGCTGAGACATAGAGAGGGAAATGGGCGCTAATAGGCTGCAGGAGATCCGCTGAGACATAGAGAGGGAAATGGGCGCTAATAGGCTACAGGAGATCCGCTGAGACATGGAAAGGGAAATGGGCGCTAATAGGCTGCGGGAGATCCGCTGAGACATAGAGAGGGAAATGGGCGCTAATAGGCTGCGGGAAATCCGCTGAGACATAGAGAGGGAAATGGGCGCTAATAGGCTGCGGGAGATCCGCTGAGACATAGAGAGGGAAATGGGCGCTAATAGGCTGCGGGAGATCCGCTGAGACATAGAGAGGGAAATGGGCGCTAATAGGCTGCAGGAGATCCGCTGAGACATAGAGAGGGAAATGGGCGCTAATAGGCTGCGGGAAATCCGCTGAGACATAGAGAGGGAAATGGGTGCTAATAGGCTGCAGGAGATCCGCTGAGACATAGAGAGGGAAATGGGCGCTAATAGGCTGCAGGAGATCCGCTGAGACATAGAGAGGGAAATGGGTGCTAATAGGCTGCGGGAGATCCGCTGAGACATAGAGAGGGAAATGGGCGCTAATAGGCTGCGGGAGATCCGCTGAGACATAGAGAGGGAAATGGGCGCTAATAGGCTACAGGAGATCCGCTGAGACATGGAAAGGGAAATGGGCGCTAATAGGCTGCAGGAGATCCGCTGAGACATAGTGTTAGAAATCAAAATTATGATTTGGCACTTATACTGATGGCAAGCTTGCAAAATATTTGTTTTTTATGATTAATCATAATTAATATTAATATGTGTGAATTGTCGCCTTAAACCGATGATATTTAATTCTTCAGTAAAATAGCTGAGACCAAAAGATATAGAAGTTAAGCCGAGACAGTAAATAGGAATGAGTTGGATGAGACAGTAAACAAGAATGAGTTGGCTGAGACAGTGAATAGGAATGAGTTGGCTGAGACAGTGAATAGGAATGAGTTGGCTGAGACAGTGAATAGGAATGAGTTGGATGAGACAGTGAATAGGAATGAGTTGGCTGAGACAGTAAACAAGAATGAGTTGGCCGAGACAGTAAATAGGAATGAGTTGGATGAGACAGTAAACAAGAATGAGTTGGCTGAGACAGTGAATAGGAATGAGTTGGCTGAGACAGTGAATAGGAATGAGTTGGCCGAGACAGTGAATAGGAATGAGTTGGCTGAGACAGTGAATAGGAATGAGTTGGCTGAGACAGTGAATAGGAATGAGTTGGCTGAGACAGTGAATAGGAATGAGTTGGATGAGACAGTAAACAAGAATGAGTTGGCTGAGACAGTGAATAGGAATGAGTTGGCTGAGACAATGAATAGGAATGAGTTGGCTGAGACAGTGAATAGGAATGAGTTGGCTGAGACAGTAAACAAGAATGAGTTGGCCGAGACAGTAAATAGGAATGAGTTGGCCGAGACAGTGAATAGGAATGAGTTGGCTGAGACAGTGAATAGGAATGAGTTGGCTGAGACAGTGAATAGGAATGAGTTGGCTGAGACAGTAAACAAGAATGAGTTGGCCGAGACAGTAAATAGGAATGAGTTGGCCGAGACAGTGAATAGGAATGAGTTGGCCGAGACAGTGAATAGGAATGAGTTCGCCGAGACAGTAAATAGGAATGAGTTGGCCGAGACAGTGAATAGGAATGAGTTGGCCGAGACAGTAAACAGGAATGAGTTGGCCGAGACAGTGAATAGGAATGAGTTGGCTGAGACAGTGAATAGGAATGAGTCGGCTGAGACAGTGAATAGGAATGAGTCGGCGGAGACAGTGAATAGGAATGAGTCGGCGGAGACAGTGAATAGGAATGAGTCGGCGGAGACAGTGAATAGGAATGAGTCGGCTGAGACAGTGAATAGGAATGAGTTGGCTGAGACAGTGAATAGGAATGAGTTGGCTGAGACAGTGAATAGGAATGAGTTGGCCGAGACAGTGAATAGGAATGAGTTGGCCGAGACAGTGAATAGGAATGAGTTCGCCGAGACAGTAAATAGGAATGAGTTGGCCGAGACAGTGAATAGGAATGAGTTGGCCGAGACAGTAAACAGGAATGAGTCGGCTGAGACAGTGAATAGGAATGAGTCGGCTGAGACAGTGAATAGGAATGAGTCGGCTGAGACAGTGAATAGGAATGAGTCGGCTGAGACAGTGAATAGGAATGAGTCGGCTGAGACAGTGAATAGGAATGAGTCGGCTGAGACAGTGAATAGGAATGAGTCGGCTGAGACAGTGAATAGGAATGAGTCGGCTGAGACAGTGAATAGGAATGAGTCGGCTGAGACAGTAAATAGGAATGAGTCGGCTGAGACAGTAAACAGGAATGAGTTGGCCGAGACAGTGAATAGGAATGAGTCGGCTGAGACAGTGAATAGGAATGAGTCGGCTGAGACAGTGAATAGGAATGAGTCGGCTGAGACAGTAAATAGGAATGAGTTGGCCGAGACAGTAAACAGGAATGAGTTGGCCGAGACAGTGAATAGGAATGAGTTGGCTGAGACAGTAAACAGGAATGAGTTGGCCGAGACAGTGAATAGGAATGAGTTGGCTGAGACAGTAAATATTAATGAGTTGGCTGAGACAGTGAATAGGAATGAGTTGGCTGAGACAGTAAATATTAATGAGTTGGCCGAGACAGTGAATAGGAATGAGTTGGCTGAGACAGTAAATATTAATGAGTTGGCCGAGACAGTAAATAGGAATGAGTCGGCCGAGACAGTGAATAGGAATGAGTCGGCTGAGACAGTAAATATTAATGAGTTGGCTGAGACAGTGAATAGGAATGAGTCGGCCGAGACAGTAATTAGGAATGAGTCGGCCGAGACAGTGAATAGGAATGAGTCGGCTGAGACAGTGAATAGGAATGAGTTGGCTGAGACAGTAAATAGGAATGAGTTGGCTGAGACAGTAAATAGGAATGAGTTGGCTGAGACAGTAAATAGGAATGAGTTGGCTGAGACAGTAAATAGGAATGAGTTGGCTGAGACAGTGAATAGGAATGAGTTGGCTGAGACAGTGAATAGGAATGAGTTGGCTGAGACAGTAAATAGGAATGAGTTGGCTGAGACAGTGAATAGGAATGAGTTGGCTGAGACAGTGAATAGGAATGAGTTGGCTGAGACAGTGAATAGGAATGAGTTGGCTGAGACAGTGAATAGGAATGAGTTGGCTGAGACAGTAAATAGGAATGAGTTGGCTGAGACAGTAAATATGAATGAGTTGGCTGAGACAGTGAATAGGAATGAGTTGGCTGAGACAGTGAATAGGAATGAGTTGGCTGAGACAGTGAATAGGAATGAGTTGGCTGAGACAGTAAACAGGAATGAGTTGGCCGAGACAGTAAATATGAATGAGTTGGCTGAGACAGTGAATATGAATGAGTTGGCTGAGACCACCTAGACCAGCTGAAGACCATATTTAGACATCGCTGGTTAGACGTCTCTGGTAGTAACATGTGAAAGGTATTAGGAGGACTCATTATAGACTTACTATTACATTATGTATCTGTATAATATCTGTGTATTTAGTTACGTTTCTAATATTGATACATATATAGATTAGTGATTATACATTGAAGTTATATTATCATTTATATATAACAAGCTGAGGTTACATCATCAGGTTACAGTATTATGTACATCAGCATACATATGTTCCTGTCCATCAAAGACATCATGTGAGTGCCCCCCCCCCTTCTATGCCATACAAGGTATGAAGAATCTCTCGTTATGACACTCATGCTGCATAAAGGGGTCTGGAGGGACAGAGGTGGTACTCTCACACGCTACACGACACTCTGACACACATACATGTCTAGGACATTCTGAGAAGCTGCAACAGGTGCGTGCTGCAAGATCATCACTTCCGTCTATTTCTGGCTTCTTCACGAAGTCTCGAGAAGGACAAGGAGAGCATGAGAAGGACAGATGTCCATGAAGGACAGGACAGCACACGGCCGGACATCTATAACAAAAATGGTGACTTATCTTTACACTTCTGCTTGATATTTCTACAGTAGTTGTATCTCCATGGAACTGTTCATGATACGCTTTACATTGTTATTTCTACAGTAGTTGTATCTCCATGGAACTGTTCATGATACGCTTTACATTGTTATTTCTACAGTAGTTTTATCTCCATGGAACTGTTCATGATACGCTTTACATTGTTATTTCTACAGTAGTTGTATCTCCATGGAACTGTTCATGATACGCTTTACATTGTTATTTCTACAGTAGTTGTATCTACATGGAACTGTTCATGATACGCTTTACATTGTTATTTCTACAGTAGTTGTATCTCCATGGAACTGTTCATGATACACTTACATTGTTATCTCTACAGTAGTTGTATCTCCATGGAACTGTTCATGATACGCTTTACATTGTTATCTCTACAGTAGTTGTATCTCCATGGAACTGTTCATGATACGCTTTACATTGTTATCTCTACAGTAGTTGTATCTCCATGGAACTGTTCATGATACGCTTTACATTGTTATCTCTACAGTAGTTGTATCTCCATGGAACTGTTCATGATACGCTTTACATTGTTATCTCTACAGTAGTTGTATCTCCATGGAACTGTTCATGATACGCTTTACATTGTTATTTCTACAGTAGTTGTATCTCCATGGAACTGTTCATGATACGCTTTACATTGTTATCTCTACAGTAGTTGTATCTCCATGGAACTGTTCATGATACGCTTTACATTGTTATCTCTACAGTAGTTGTATCTCCATAGAACTGTTCATGATACGCTTTACATTGTTATCTCTACAGTAGTTGTATCTCCATGGAACTGTTCATGATACACTTTACATTGTTATCTCTACAGTAGTTGTATCTCCATGGAACTGTTCATGATACACTTACATTGTTATCTCTACAGTAGTTGTATCTCCATGGAACTGTTCATGATACGCTTTACATTGTTATTTCTACAGTAGTTGTATCTCCATGGAACTGTTCATGATACGCTTTACATTGTTATCTCTACAGTAGTTGTATCTCCATGGAACTGTTCATGATACGCTTTACATTGTTATCTCTACAGTAGTTGTATCTCCATGGAACTGTTCATGATACACTTTACATTGTTATCTCTACAGTAGTTGTATCTCCATGGAACTGTTCATGATACGCTTTACATTGTTATTTCTACAGTAGTTGTATCTCCATGGAACTGTTCATGATACGCTTTACATTGTTATCTCTACAGTAGTTGTATCTCCATGGATCTGTTCATGATACACTTTACATTGTTATCTCTACAGTAGTTGTATCTCCATGGAACTGTTCATGATACGCTTTACATTGTTATCTCTACAGTAGTTGTATCTCCATGGAACTGTTCATGATACGCTTTACATTGTTATTTCTACAGTAGTTGTATCTCCATGGAACTGTTCATGATACGCTTTACATTGTTATCTCTACAGTAGTTGTATCTCCATGGAACTGTTCATGATACGCTTTACATTGTTATTTCTACAGTAGTTGTATCTACATGGATCTGTTCATGATACACTTTACATTGTTATCTCTACAGTAGTTGTATCTCCATGGAACTGTTCATGATACGCTTTACATTGTTATTTCTACAGTAGTTGTATCTCCATGGAACTGTTCATGATACGCTTTACATTGTTATCTCTACAGTAGTTGTATCTCCATGGAACTGTTCATGATACGCTTTACATTGTTATTTCTACAGTAGTTGTATCTCCATGGAACTGTTCATGATACGCTTTACATTGTTATTTCTACAGTAGTTGTATCTCCATGGAACTGTTCATGATACACTTACATTGTTATTTCTACAGTAGTTGTATCTACATGGAACTGTTCATGATACGCTTTACATTGTTATCTCTACAGTAGTTGTATCTCCATGGAACTGTTCATGATACGCTTTACATTGTTATCTCTACAGTAGTTGTATCTCCATGGAACTGTTCATGATACGCTTTACATTGTTATTTCTACAGTAGTTGTATCTCCATGGAACTGTTCATGATACGCTTACATTGTTATCTCTACAGTAGTTGTATCTCCATGGAACTGTTCATGATACGCTTTACATTGTTATTTCTACAGTAGTTGTATCTCCATGGAACTGTTCATGATACGCTTACATTGATATTTCTACAGTAGTTGTATCTCCATGGAACTGTTCATGATACACTTACATTGTTATTTCTACAGTAGTTGTATCTCCATGGAACTGTTCATGATACGCTTTACATTGTTATCTCTACAGTAGTTGTATCTACATGGAACTGTTCATGATACGCTTTACATTGTTATTTCTACAGTAGTTGTATCTCCATGGAACTGTTCATGATACGCTTTACATTGTTATCTCTACAGTAGTTGTATCTCCATGGAACTGTTCATGATACGCTTTACATTGTTATCTCTACAGTAGTTGTATCTCCATAGAACTGTTCATGATACGCTTTACATTGTTATCTCTACAGTAGTTGTATCTCCATGGAACTGTTCATGATACACTTTACATTGTTATCTCTACAGTAGTTGTATCTCCATGGAACTGTTCATGATACACTTACATTGTTATCTCTACAGTAGTTGTATCTCCATGGAACTGTTCATGATACGCTTTACATTGTTATTTCTACAGTAGTTGTATCTCCATGGAACTGTTCATGATACGCTTTACATTGTTATCTCTACAGTAGTTGTATCTCCATGGAACTGTTCATGATACGCTTTACATTGTTATCTCTACAGTAGTTGTATCTCCATGGAACTGTTCATGATACACTTTACATTGTTATCTCTACAGTAGTTGTATCTCCATGGAACTGTTCATGATACGCTTTACATTGTTATTTCTACAGTAGTTGTATCTCCATGGAACTGTTCATGATACGCTTTACATTGTTATCTCTACAGTAGTTGTATCTCCATGGATCTGTTCATGATACACTTTACATTGTTATCTCTACAGTAGTTGTATCTCCATGGAACTGTTCATGATACGCTTTACATTGTTATTTCTACAGTAGTTGTATCTCCATGGAACTGTTCATGATACGCTTTACATTGTTATTTCTACAGTAGTTGTATCTCCATGGAACTGTTCATGATACGCTTTACATTGTTATCTCTACAGTAGTTGTATCTCCATGGAACTGTTCATGATACGCTTTACATTGTTATTTCTACAGTAGTTGTATCTACATGGATCTGTTCATGATACACTTTACATTGTTATCTCTACAGTAGTTGTATCTCCATGGAACTGTTCATGATACGCTTTACATTGTTATTTCTACAGTAGTTGTATCTCCATGGAACTGTTCATGATACGCTTTACATTGTTATCTCTACAGTAGTTGTATCTCCATGGAACTGTTCATGATACGCTTTACATTGTTATTTCTACAGTAGTTGTATCTCCATGGAACTGTTCATGATACGCTTTACATTGTTATTTCTACAGTAGTTGTATCTCCATGGAACTGTTCATGATACACTTACATTGTTATTTCTACAGTAGTTGTATCTACATGGAACTGTTCATGATACGCTTTACATTGTTATCTCTACAGTAGTTGTATCTCCATGGAACTGTTCATGATACGCTTTACATTGTTATCTCTACAGTAGTTGTATCTCCATGGAACTGTTCATGATACGCTTTACATTGTTATTTCTACAGTAGTTGTATCTCCATGGAACTGTTCATGATACGCTTTACATTGTTATTTCTACAGTAGTTGTATCTCCATGGAACTGTTCATGATACGCTTTACATTGTTATCTCTACAGTAGTTGTATCTCCATGGAACTGTTCATGATACGCTTTACATTGTTATCTCTACAGTAGTTGTATCTCCATGGAACTGTTCATGATACGCTTTACATTGTTATCTCTACAGTAGTTGTATCTCCATGGATCTGTTCATGATACACTTTACATTGTTATCTCTACAGTAGTTGTATCTCCATGGAACTGTTCATGATACGCTTTACATTGTTATTTCTACAGTAGTTGTATCTCCATGGAACTGTTCATGATACGCTTTACATTGTTATTTCTACAGTAGTTGTATCTCCATGGAACTGTTCATGATACGCTTTACATTGTTATCTCTACAGTAGTTGTATCTCCATGGAACTGTTCATGATACGCTTTACATTGTTATTTCTACAGTAGTTGTATCTACATGGATCTGTTCATGATACACTTTACATTGTTATCTCTACAGTAGTTGTATCTCCATGGAACTGTTCATGATACGCTTTACATTGTTATTTCTACAGTAGTTGTATCTCCATGGAACTGTTCATGATACGCTTTACATTGTTATCTCTACAGTAGTTGTATCTCCATGGAACTGTTCATGATACGCTTTACATTGTTATTTCTACAGTAGTTGTATCTCCATGGAACTGTTCATGATACGCTTTACATTGTTATTTCTACAGTAGTTGTATCTCCATGGAACTGTTCATGATACACTTACATTGTTATTTCTACAGTAGTTGTATCTCCATGGAACTGTTCATGATACGCTTTACATTGTTATCTCTACAGTAGTTGTATCTCCATGGAACTGTTCATGATACGCTTTACATTGTTATCTCTACAGTAGTTGTATCTCCATGGAACTGTTCATGATACGCTTTACATTGTTATTTCTACAGTAGTTGTATCTCCATGGAACTGTTCATGATACACTTACATTGTTATTTCTACAGTAGTTGTATCTACATGGAACTGTTCATGATACGCTTTACATTGTTATCTCTACAGTAGTTGTATCTCCATGGAACTGTTCATGATACGCTTTACATTGTTATCTCTACAGTAGTTGTATCTCCATGGAACTGTTCATGATACGCTTTACATTGTTATTTCTACAGTAGTTGTATCTCCATGGAACTGTTCATGATACGCTTACATTGATATTTCTACAGTAGTTGTATCTCCATGGAACTGTTCATGATACACTTACATTGTTATTTCTACAGTAGTTGTATCTCCATGGAACTGTTCATGATACACTTACATTGTTATTTCTACAGTAGTTGTATCTCCATGGAACTGTTCATGATACGCTTTACATTGTTATCTCTACAGTAGTTGTATCTACATGGAACTGTTCATGATACGCTTTACATTGTTATTTCTACAGTAGTTGTATCTCCATGGAACTGTTCATGATACGCTTTACATTGTTATCTTACACCATTGTGTGATAGAATAAAATCACACTTCATTTTTTATTTCAACAGCTCTTCATTCATAATCGTCTCAAGACACTAAAGAAGTATTGTATGTGTCTAAAATCCAACACATAGAAAGGGAAATGGGTGCTAATAGGCTGCAGGAGATCTGCCGAGACATAGAAAGGGAAATGGGAGCTAATAGGCTGCAGGAGATCTGCTGAGACATAGAGAGGGAAATGGGCGCTAATAGGCTGCAGGAGATCTGCTTAGACATAGAGAGGGAAATGGGTGCTAATAGGCTGCATGAGATCCGCTAAGACATAGAAAGGGAAATGGGTGCTAATAGGCTGCAGGAGATCCGCTGAGACATAGAGAGGAAAATGGGAGCTAATAGGCTGCAGGAGACCCGCTGAGACACAGAGAGGGAAATGGGAGCTAATAGGCTGCAGGAGATCTGCTGAGACATAGAGAGGGAAATGGGTGCTAATAGGCTGCAGGAGATCTGCTGAGACAATGAAATGTGTATGAAATGGATGGATGTGCAGACACTCCCAGAAGATGATGTCATTATGATTGGATTGATATATATTTTTGCATTGTCCCCCCCAGAAGGATCAGGTTTGGCGGGATCGCTCTCATTAGCTATACATTTGTATTTTGTGTTCTGTGTTTGTAAGACTTTTCTATATGTAATAAGAGATGTTTGTTGAACAGTTGGTTACATAAGAGTTACATTTATTTCTTCTTCCTTTATTCAGTAATGTTTCATCTCCCGTAGTATCCCTGTAAGGTACATATTATACAGGAAGGGGGATTATGGGATGGATCTCGGGGCTGCAGTTCCTCTGATCTCCACAAGGTGGGTATCTCACCTATACTCACACAGGAAGTCTATATGGAAGACAGACAGGAAGTGATGTCAGGGACAGACAGGAAGTGATGTCAGGCACAGACAGGAAGTGATGTCAGACACAGACAGTAAGTGATGTCAGACACAGACAGTAAGTGATGTCAGGCACAGACAGGAAGTGATGTCAGGCACAGACAGGAGGTGATGTCAGGCACAGACAGGAAGTGATGTCAGGCACAGACAGGAAGTGATGTCAGGCACAGACAGGAAGTGATGTCAGGGACGGAGGGGAATCATATCAGAGACGTTGCTGGACGTGACAGCAGAGGAGGTAATAAGATGTTTTTTCCTATTTAACCCCCGTCATGTCGGTCCTCTTCCTCCACAGTCACGTCCGTCCTCTCCCTCTACAGTCATGTCGGTCCTCTTCCTCCACAGTCACATCTGTCCTCTTCCTCCACAGTCATGTCCGTCCTCTTCCTCCATAGTCATGTCCGTCCTCTTCCATCTCCAGCAGATGATGATACACACATATATAGTGTGGGAACCCAGATGAACCCCTTCAGGGGCAGAACATTCCCCCACTTCCGGGGCCGGAACATTCTCCTCATTGTGGAGATAAATTCTAGTAATATGGTCCTCTAAACAAACAGCACTGACAATAAATAGACAAGACAAGGACCATCCTGACCATACATGGCCTACAAAGGGCAATGATGACACTACACAGGCAGCCAATGGGCAATCATTACACTATGCAGCCAACACAATGATGGAGTGCCGGGGTCAGGAGTATGGAGCATAGAGCCCCTTACATTGCTGCTCAGGAGGAAGGAAACATTCCTTTGTAACAGAAAATGTATATAAATCTGAGGCTCTTCTAGGAATGTCCGGGGGGGTTAAAGAATGAAAGGGGCTTTGGTGTCTCCAGACCAATCAGGTTTTATCCCGGACAGATTTATCAGTGACAACATTCTCCTTACATTACACATTAGTCAGGATGCCAATTTGCACTCCAGAGAAGTTTTGTTACTGAGTTTGGACACTAATGAGGCCTTCGATGGTGTCCTTTGGCCTTGTTTTCCTGGGTGCAGAGAATGGGTGTCAGTGATGAGTGTTTATCTGGTATACTCGCCCTCTATGACTCTCCCATAACAAGGATCAGACTTCCCGGCTGTAACTCTGACTTTGTTACATTGGGTAGAGGTACCCGTCATGGTTGTCCTCTGTCATCCCTATTGTTTGCACTGGTGTTGGGACCTTTGGTGATTGCAATCAGATCACATTCAGACATCTCTGGTTACCCTTTATTGGTTTCACCTTTCAGAATCTGTATGTATGCTGATGATGTAATGCTTTTCCTCACCATCCCGTTAGTATCATTGCCTAATCTATGGGCGGTATTGAACGACTTTGCTCTAGTGTCAGGTCTGTTCATGTCACTAAATCAGTGGTTATGTCATCAATGTTCCTGATTCCCTGAGTGCCTCTCTCTGTAGCTCTTTTCCATTTCGTTGGGCCACGGATCGGATTTTCTATTTAGGTATCAACCTCACTCCCAGATACTCAGATATGTTTGCTGCTAATTACCCCCCATGTGTGTCGCCCCTCTACTCTACTGAAGATTTGCCGTGGGTACCCCATCTCCTTCCTGGGTAGAGTCACGGCAGTCACAATGAATATTCTGCCTAAACTACCGTATTTTTCGCCATATAAGACGCTCTGGCATATAAGACGCACCCAATTTTAAAGGAGGAAAATCTAGAAAAAAAAGATTCTGAACCCAATACTGTAGTAAAATATTTTATATCAACTGTGTAAAGTTAACAGCAGTTTATGAACAATTTTATGCCAACCATGTAACAAATCCAGAAATGAAAGAACTCACGGTTCGGATCGTTCCACGGATCAGGAGTCACGGATCGGATCTTTTTCGGATCAGTAAAAAAAAAACAACAAGACAAACATACCGGTACGTTTTGTCTTTTTGTTTAATACATCATCCACCACTGAAACATATATTCATTGACTTAAACCCAAAAACCCACAATTATAGTGAAAAAATCAAGACCCAAAGAGATTACCCAAAAATAAAAAATAATCTGGGTAATCTCTTTGGGTCTTGATTTTTTCAATATAATTGTGGGTTTTTGGGTTTAAGTCAATGAATATATGTTTTATTAGTACTTCAGGGGAAGGATATTGATATGACTTTAAGGGATTTCTGAGGATTTTATATATATATGTGTGCTGATTTATACTTATTCTTATCATCCACCATTGCCCCCACTCATCACGTAATGTCCACCATTGCCCCCACTCATCACGTAATGTCCACCATTGCCCCCACTCATCACTGTAAAGTCCACCATTGCCCCCCACTCGTCATCACCATCACTGTTCCAGTGCAACATTGCCCCCACATTAGTAATAATAGCCAGTAACATTGCCCCCACATTAGTAATAATAGCCAGTAACATTGCCCCCACATTAGTAATAATAGCCAGTAACATTGCCCCCACATTAGTAATAATAGCCAGTAACATTGCCCCCAACATAGTAATAATAGCCAGTAACATTGCCCCCACATTAGTAATAATAGCCAGTAACATTGCCCCCACATTAGTAATAATAGCCAGTAACATTGCCCCCACATTAGTAATAATAGCCAGTAACATTGCCCCCAACATAGTAATAATAGCCAGTAACATTGCCCCCAACATAGTAATAATAGCCAGTAACATTGCCCCCACATTAGTAATAATAGCCAGTAACATTGCCCCCACATTAGTAATAATAGCCAGTAACATTGCCCCCACATTAGTAATAATAGCCAGTAACATTGCCCCCACATTAGTAATAATAGCCAGTAACATTGCCCCCACATTAGTAATAATAGCCAGTAACATTGCCCCCACATTAGTAATAATAGCCAGTAACATTGCCCCCAACATAGTAATAATAGCCAGTAACATTGCCCCCACATTAGTAATAATAGCCAGTAACATTGCCCCCACATTAGTAATAATAGCCAGTAACATTGCCCCCACATTAGTAATAATAGCCAGTAACATTGCCCCCACATTAGTAATAATAGCCAGTAACATTGCCCCCAACATAGTAATAATAGCCAGTAACATTGCCCCCACATTAGTAATAATAGCCAGTAACATTGCCCCCACATTAGTAATAATAGCCAGTAACATTGCCCCCACATTAGTAATAATAGCCAGTAACATTGCATTGCCCCGCTCCTCACCTGTTGTTGTAGATCCGCGCTATGGTAGGATCCACGAGCAGAGGGGGTGATGACGTCAGCGCGCACCGCTGGGTGTACTAAGATGGCTGACCGCTCCAGAGATAGGCCAAAGCCACGGCCTTTCCTACAGCCGTGGCCGCGCCTCACGGATTCTCTCTCTATTCGTCGTATAAGACGCACCAACTTTTCCCCCCCAGTTTTGGGGAAGAAAAAGTGCGTCTTATACGGCGAAAAATACGGTACTTTATCTATTTACATCACTTCCAGTCTCGGTCTCCAAAATGTTTCTGGATCGCTTTCAGCGGCTGATTAACAATTTATTTGGTGTAATAAACGTCCACGTTTTACCTCATCGGTTTTGTACTGGTCACAACGGACGGGGGGCCTCGGTCTTCCCAATTTTTGGCTCTATTACCTTTCAGCGTGTTTTGCACAATTATCACAATGGCCGACTGTTAACTCCCAGATCCCGGGGGTTAGATTTGAATCTCAATCTATACGCCCATTTTATTTACCGGGTATTTTATGGTCCAAAATCCTCCCTCGATCGTTAACTTTTTCTGACTCTGTTGTGACCATTCATTGACACTTTGGTCTCGATGGAAACTTCAATGAAATCTGGTCTCTTCTGTTTCCCCGGGTGTATCGTTTTTTGGTGACTCTAACTTTAGTACAGCATTTTCTTCTCCTCGGGCGTTTCATTGGTGGTACAATAGATCCTTTATTAGGTTGTCTGACTGTCAAAGTGGAGGATCTTATATTCCCTTTGATATGATGTGCGGACTTTGTGATGTTCCGCTTCGTGAATATCATCGTTATCGGCAGATTAGACATTTTTTAACTCGCATTTTGGCCTTACACCTTCATCTCCGATTTCTGAACGTATGAGCCGTGACTATCCCAGGGGCAAAGGTCTTATCTCTGATCTGTATCACCAATTCCTGGTCAGTCTCTCTCCCTCACCTCCTTTATAGAGACAAAAATGGGAGGAGGATAGTGGTATCACCTTTTCGGATGAGGATTGGGATTCCATGGTGGATAACATATGTAAGAGCTCTCCATCTCTTCCTGTCCGTGAGACGGCCCTCAAGGTATTAACCAGATGGTATTATACCCCGTCAAGGCTACACGTTTTGTACCCACAAACGTCCCCGTTACGTTTCCGGGGCTGCGGCCTCACCGGTACTTTGGGACATACGTTGTGGGCTTGCCCAACTTTATCCTTGGTGTGGGGCAGGATATCTGAGTTGGTGACTTCACTGGTGGGTGTTCCGGTACGTCTGACTATACAGTCTTCCTATTGGGAGCTCGTATCCCGGGGGTTCCTGATAATGTAATGACATTGATACATACTATTTGTATTTCTACTTTGTGGGCTATCGCCCTACATTGGGAATCTATCACGGTACCATTGGCCTCTGTATTACATAGAGTAGATGCTGTGATGCTCATGGAGAGAATTCATTATAACTCACTGGACAAGATGCACTTGTCTGATAGAAAATGGGAATCATGGAAGGTTCAGAGACATTTACTACATGAATAGTGGCATTCCATGTGAAGGTTGATTGACGTGTCCTCTTCACACATATATCATTCAGTCTACTTTTCCTTTATATTTCTCATGTACTTAGGATCTATTCTCCTTTCCTTTCTCTTCTTTTTTACCCTTTCTATATGATGGTGCCTTTCTGAATTGTACGATTCAAGTGTGCCTTGTTAATACTGTACACATTGTTTTTCTGAAAGTAGAGACTTTAGAGAAAATAGTGGCAGGTCTAATTTTTTATGTCACAAAATATCACAAAGTCTAGGAAATGCCAAAGGGATCAAAAAAGCAATAAATGACCTATTTATTTGCAAAAATATAAAAGCCGAGGTTGCAGCGAGTAAATAGATATCCAACATGTCAGACCTTAAGTTGTGTGTGCTGAAATGGTGACAACCTTTAGTCCCCGGTATTATCTATAGGTGACACATTTATAGCCCCTTCTAGGTCATCAGTATAGAGTACGGAGGAGGTCTGCTCCTAGAATTATCCTCTCATTCTGGTGTGACCGGCGATATGTAACGTGTATCACAATCAATGTTATCACGTGTAGGCCCTCCAGCGTGTGCTCTTACGTTTGGGTGCGCATATATGTGGGGGTGGGGAGCCTCAACATTTTTTAAGGGGAGGAGTTATATACTTGGGTGTAACTTTAATTGTTTACAATTAAAAAAACATTTTTACTTGAGGGGACAAAGTCCTCTATGAGATGACTTTTGATGACAGGTTCTCTTTATTGACACATCCAGGGTCTAAAAGACCCCCAATGTCTCCTCTGTACTCCATTGGATGTAATGTAGAGCACATCGCACCGCATTACATTCTTTGCCGGCCTCGATGGTTGGGAAATCTGTCATAACATCACTTCTGGGTCAGGACAAGAAGGGAGTGAACGTGTCCGCTCTCCTCTGCCCCTCTACCCTCCGACACCCGCTGACCCGGGCCCACAGATGGGCAAGCAGAGCCGGGGAAGCATAGTAGGTACAGGAGAGGTTCACACACACGGGGTGGCAGAGGCTGGCACCTGAAAGGAGAGCCCTGTGGCTTGCCCTCAGCAGGGATAAAGATTAAAAACAATACTTGCCCGGCCCCCAGAACTACATGTCCCGGGCGTCAGGCAATGTAAAGTGACCATCCCTGCATGATGAGCCGACATTGACCTCACAGCACTGCCTCAGAGCAAACTAGTCATAGGAAGGATCAGATTTATCATTCTGGGTAATGTCTCCTACCTCCACTCCTAACTCAAAATCACATTCACTCCTGTTATATTCAGAACAAATGGTGTATTTATATTTGTGTATGTTGACCAGTCCTCACCTCCAGTTGCACCCAGTATATGACTGTAGCCTGGTTCCTAAGAAACATCCCCCACTATTCATGTGATCCTTATCAGCTTCTAATTGGGGTGGAGTTGAATGCTCATTTGAGCATCTCCCTATAAATTTAGATCAGCTCATGGGGGGAGATCTCTGATGGGGGGCACAGTCTCTGATGGGGGTGCTGCTTCAGATTGAGTGCGGCTTCGAAAGAGTGCGAAGCAGTTAAACACAGCAGTTGAACTAAAGCAGGAGAACTTAAGCAGCAGGAAGACACAACAACAGCAAGAAACTCTACTGCACGCTGGACAGACTGCAAGCAAACACCCCGAGAAACCTCTCTTACATACCTGAGTCCCACTCGGTTTACGTGTACCTTTATATAATACACCCTTCTTCTCCTCTTCATATTACTATCCTCTGTTCCCAAATCTCATTTCTTTACCCCTCTGCTCCACCCCAAAACTTGTACATCTCCCCCCTTATTGCTATCATCTCCCTACTACTGCTCTCATCACCCCCCCAAAATGCCTCTTCCACTCCTCTTTCTCATTTTCCTCTCCTCCATTCCCAAAATCCATTCACTATATCCCTCTGCTCCTCCTAAACATTTGTATATTGTGTCCTCACTGCTTCCTTCGCCCCTCTTTGGCACCCACCACCTCCTCCTATTACTCCGCTCTCCCACTGACCCGAACACCTCCACTAGGAGTTTCTCACGCTCCTGCACATCCCACTCCCATGCCACCTTTCTCACCCTTCTCCTCCTCCTAGCCGCGGGGGACATCTCCCCAAATCCTGGCCCTCCACCACCTCCCTCACCCACACAACACCCTCCCGCCTCCACGTCCTACCGCAACCCCCGCAACCTAGTATCTGTCCCCCTGCTCCCTAAAATCTCCCCCCCATTTTCATGCGCACTCCTGAACGCCCGATCGGTGTGCAACAAGCTTACCGCCATCCACGACCTCTTTGTTTCCCGCTCCCTCAACCTCCCAGCGATCACGGAAACCTGGATCCAGTCCACTGACTCTACCTCCCCTGCTGCACTCTCCTATGGAGGTCTCACCTGGACCCACTCACCCAGGCCCAACGGTCGTAAAGGTGGTGGGGTTGGTCTGCTCCTGTCACCGCAGAGCACCTTCTGAGTCCTCCCAAACCCCCCCTCCCTATCCTTCTCCTCCTTCAAGGCCCACTGCGTCCGACTATTCTCCCCAACCCCCCTGAAGATTGCTGTGATATACCGGCCTCCTGGATCCATACCCCGCTTCCTGGATGACTTTTCCTCCTGGCTACCCTTCTTCCTCTCCTCTGAGCTACCCACCATCATTCTTGGGGATTTCAACATCCCTGTCAACCTTGACAACCCGGACACAGCCCGTCTCCTCCACTTAACCTCCTCCTTTGCACTTGCACAGTGCATACAATCCACCACCCACTCCGACGGAAATATCCTGGACCTTGTCTTCTCCAACCGCTGCGCTCCCCACAACCTCACTAACACCCCCTTCCCTCTCTCTGACCACAACCTGATTACCTTCTCTGTCTCCTCGTCCTCCAACACCTACCCCTCCAAATGTCACACTACTACCAGCCGTAACCTCCGCAACCTTAACCCTGCCCCCCTCCACTCCGCAGCTGATCAACTCCATGACAGCATCCTCCCCCTGTCCTGCCCCGACTTGGCTATGACCGCCTATAACAACGCGCTCTCAACAGCCCTTGACTCACTAGCGCCTTTAACCACACGCAACATCAGACCCCGACCGCTCCAGCCCTGGCAGACTGATCACACCAAAACCCTCAAACGACACAGTCGTGCCCTGGAGCGACTATGGCGCAAAACAAAATCCCAACAAGCCTTTACCCGCTACAAATCTGCCTTCCACACCTACACCTCCTCCCTCCATGCTGCCAAACAAGCCTACTTCCTGACCCTCATCAAGGCCCTCTCCTCCAATCCTCGCCGACTCTTCTCCACCTTCAACTCTCTACTCTCTCCACCCCCACCTCCACCCAGCACCTCACTCACCACCCTTGAGATTGCCAATCACTTCAAAAACAAGATTGACACAATTCGCAAGGACATCGCCGCAACTCACACGCCCTCTCAACCCGTCCCCTCTCACACAGCTACCCCCTCATCCCCCCTCCCCCTCGACATTACCCGCAGGGACTTCGTCACTCCTCAAACTCCCTCTAACCCCGTTCCCCCTCACTCAGCTACCCCCTCATCACCCCTCTCCCACAGCCCCACCACTGCTCTGACCTCCACTTCCACCCCACCCTACATTCCTCATACTGAAGCCCCCCAACACTCCACACCTTTGACCTTACTACCATCGAGGAAGTCTCCAAGATCCTCTCTGATGCCCGCCTCACCACCTGCCCCCTCGACCCTATCCCCTCACAATTCCTACGACCTCCCTCCTCCTCCATCCTACTCTCCCTCACCCACATCTTTAATCTCTCCCTCTCCTCCGGCACTTTCCTCTCCCCACTGAAGCATGCACACATCACCCCTATACTTAAAAAGCCCTCCCTGGACCCCAATGACCCGAACAACCTCAGACCCATCTCCCTGCTCCCATTTACATCTAAACTCCTCGAGCGCCTCGTCTACACCCGCCTATGCTCTCACCTCAACGACAACAACCTCCTCGATCCCCTACAGTCCGGCTTCCATCCCCTACACTCCACCGAAACCGCCTTACTCACACTCTCCAACGACCTGCTAACCACCAAAGCTAATGGCCACTATTCAGTGCTCCTACTCCTTGACCTCTCTGCGGCCTTCGACACAGTTGACCACCCCCTCCTCCTCAAAATACTACACTCCCTCGGCCTCAGAGATTCTGCTCTCTCCTGGCTCTCATCCTACCTGTCACAACGCTCTTTCAGCGTTACCTATAATGCTACCACCTCCCCCTCACTCCCCCTCTCTGTTGGGGTCCCTCAAGGCTCTGTCCTTGGGCCCCTTCTCTTCTCCATCTACACCTCCTCCCTTGGCCAACTCATACACTCTCACGGCTTCAACTACCACCTCTATGCCGACGACACACAAATCTATCTCTCAACCCCCCACCTCACCCCCTTGGTCTCAGCCCGAATCACACACCTACTGAGCGACATATCAGACTGGATGTCGCTCCACTTCCTTAAACTGAATCTCTCCAAAACCGAGCTTCTGGTCTTCCCCCCAGCCCGAACCCCACCCCCCATTGACTTCTCCATCACATCCAACAACGCCAATATCAAACCCGCCACGTAGGCCAGAGTACTTGGTGTCATTCTGGACTCCAACCTATCCTTCCAGCCCCAAGTCCAATCTTTAACAAACTCGTGCAGACTCCACCTCCGCAACATCGCCAAAATCTGCACGTTCCTAACCCCAGAAACCACTAAACAGTTCATCCACTCCCTCATCATATCACGACTCGACTACTGCAACTCCCTCCTCACTGGCCTGCCTCACCACAGGCTATCCCCGCTTCAGTCCATCCTGAATACGGCTGCCAGACTCATTTACCTTTCCAACTGCTCCGTTTCCGCCACCCCCCTCTGCCAATCCCTCCACTGGCCTCCATTCAGTGTCCTCCACCCCCCTCTGCCAATCCCTCCACTGGCTTCCGATTGCGCAATGGATCAAATTCAAAATCCTAACACTGACGTACAAAGCTGTCCACCATACTGCCCCGAACTACATCACTGACCTAATATCCAAGTACTGCCCAACACGCACACTCCGCTCCTCACAAGACCTCCTTCTCTCTAGTTCCCTGGTCTCCTCCTCCCATGCCCGCCTCCAGGACTTTTCCAGGGTGTCACCCATCCTCTGGAACTCCCTTCCCCAACCCATCAGATTATCACCTACTCTCCTCTCCTTTAGGCGCACCCTGAAAACACATCTCTTCAGGGAAGCCTTCCCCACCCCCTCCTAACCTGCTGACCTCCTCCACTCTTCCTACCACTCCATCCCCCACAGCTATCTCCTCCTGTGCCACCATCCCCTCCCTCCTAGATTGTAAGCTCGAAAGAGCAGGGCCCTCAATCCCCTCATGTTTTGCATTGTATTGGTATTGTTCTGTCACATGTTCTGTCCCCCTCTGTAATGTACAGTGCTGAGCGAACCATTGGCGCTTTATAAATACTGTATAATAATAATAATAATCATTCCTTGTCTGCAGATCTAAAACTCATCAAAACCAGTTCAGGGACCAAACAAACCCAACAGAGTAAAGGGGACCCCGGACCTCAAAATTGTAGTAAACACTAAACAGTCCAAACAAAATGTCTTCCCATGGGGAGAGTAGTTCTTCAATGTCCAGCAACCCTCCTATTCCCCCCTCACATCCACATCCTATTATTGTGTGACCAATACCATCCAAATCATTCTTACTTTCATTTCCCAAAGTTATCCGTCTACAAGGAGACCTGTATAGATCACATGATGGCACCAATGAGGATGGAGGAGGACCGGAGTCACATGACTGAGAAGATACTAAACCTCACCCTGGAGATCATCTACCTGCTGACCGGAGAGGTGAGGAGGATTCTGGGAGGTCACATGACATCGCTCTTATCTCTATTAATAAAACAGACCTGACTGGAGAGGTGAGGAGGATTCTGGGAGGTCACATGACATCACTCTTATCTCTATTAATAATACACAGACCTGACCGGAGAGGTGAGGAGGATTCTGGGAGGTCACATGACATCACTCATCTCTATTAATAAAACACAGACCTGACCGGAGAGGTGAGGAGGATTCTGGGAGGTCACATGACATCACTCTCATCTCTATTAATAAAACAGACCTGACTGGAGAGGTGAGGAGGATTCTGGGAGGTCACATGACATCACTCTCATCTCTATTAATAAAACGCAGACCTGACCGGAGAGGTGAGGAGGATTCTGGGAGGTCACATGACATCGCTCTTATCTCTATTAATAAAACAGACCTGACTGGAGAGGTGAGGAGGATTCTGGGAGGTCACATGACATCACTCTCATCTCTATTAATAAAACACAGACCTGACCGGAGAGGTGAGGAGGATTCTGGGAGGTCACATGACATCACTCTTATCTCTATTAATAAAACACAGACCTGACCGGAGAGGTGAGGAGGATTCTGGGATTCCAACATGATATTCCTATTGGTTCCTCAATACAGAGATTTCCTCTTCTGAAGTCAGGTGATCATATGACCATCACAGTGCCTCCATGTGACTCCCTAAACCCTGAGAGACACAACATGGAGATGATTCTAGAAGTCACCAAGAAGATGATGGAGCTGCTGACAGGAGAGGTGAGCGGTGCCGGGAATTCTGGGACATTCTCCAGTAACAGACAAGGGATGTGTCTGGATGGTGACTGTATCATTGTGTGTGTCAGGTTCCTATAAGGTGTCAGGGTGTCACTGTCTATTTCTCCATGGAGGAGTGGGAGTATTTAGAAGGACACAAGGATCTCTACAAGGACGTCATGATGGACAATCAGCCGCCCCTCACATCACCGGGTAAGAGGAGACTTTATTGTAAAGGAGAGAGCAGTACGGAGGATCCACCTAGATCCCCCATCATCTGATAAACACATAGAAACAATGGATTCAGTCAGTGTGTGTGTTTCCTACAGATGGATCCAGTCATGGGAACCCACCAGAGAGATGTCCCCGTCCTCTGTATTCCCGGGATTCCACACAGGAAGGTCACACCATCCCTCACCATCATCAGGTAGATGATGACAATTATTGGTAGTTGTGATTTATACACAGCATGTTTGTTACAATGAATGTTTTATTATATCTTTCAGAGTGGAATCCTCGGGGATGATAATATTGATGTTAAAGAAGAGTATAAAGAGGAGGATGAGGAGTATGGAGTGATGGAGGAGTTTTCAGAAGGACACAAGGATATGATGGAGCCACCTAATACCAGGAACCCACCAGAGATGTCCCCGTCCTCTGTATTCCTGGGATTCCACACAGGAAGGTCACACCATCCCTCACTATTACAAGGTCGGTGGGAGGGAGAATCTAGAACATGGACATGTGATGATGATGTGTGGATTTTTTATGTGGCCTTACATTTTACAGATGATATTCTCTCTCATTTCCTTGATTTAGAGTGGAGATCCAATCGATATAGAATTTGAGGTGAAAGCAGAAGAAGAAGAGGCGTATGTGAGGGATGATCAGCAGTCTATGGAGGAGGATGGAATAACGGGGACATTTATAGAGGAGGACACTCCTACAGAGATCAGCACAGGTGGGTCATGAACACTAAATCCATTCCTCCACCCATACTGCTCACTGATTGGTCCAGAGTAGGGCGGGGACTGGGTGATATCAGCCTGTAATCCCCTGGTCACTTTCCTGAGCTGTGTTCCCCGTCCTGTATTCCTGGATTTCTCTCGGATAATCTTCCTTCTCTGTGCTGCAGACACAATTTATGTCTCTAGACTGGATTTATGGAGGTTCTGGGGTTCAGCTGGCAGCAAAATGTTCATTTTCACTAGAGATGAGCGAAGTATTCAAAAATTTGATTCGGCTGATTCGGCGAATTTCAGGAAGAAATTTGATTTGATGCGAATTTATTCGCTACGAAGATAACTTATAAAAAGGGTTTCTAGGCTTCAGAGAGCCTTTAAATTAGTGCAGAACACTGTACCTTTAATTTAAATGCCCTTGGAGATGAGGAAGGAGAAGGAGAAGGATGAGAAGATGGAGAAGGAGAAGGATGAGAAGAAGGAGAAGGATGAGAAGAAGGAGAAGGATGAGAAGATGGAGAAGGAGAAGGATGAGAAGAAGGAGAAGGATGAGAAGAAGGAGAAGGATGAGAAGAAGGAGAAGGATGAGAAGAAGGAGAAGGATGAGAAGAAGGAGAAGGATGAGAAGAAGGAGAAGGAGAAGGATGAGAAGAAGGAGAAGGATGAGAAGAAGGAGAAGGATGAGAAGAAGGAGAAGGATGAGAAGAAGGAGAAGGATGAGAAGAAGGATGAGAAGAAGGATGAGAAGAAGGAGAAGGATGAGAAGAAGGAGAAGGATGAGAAGAAGGAGAAGGATGAGAAGAAGGAGAAGGATGAGAAGAAGGAGAAGGATGAGAAGAAGGAGAAGGATGAGAAGAAGGAGAAGGAGAAGCAGAAGAAGGATGAGAAGAAGGAGAAGGATGAGAAGATGGAGAAGGAGAAGGATGAGAAGGAGAAGGATGAGAAGAGGAGAAGGATGAGGAGAAGGAGAAGGATGAGAAGAAGGATGAGAAGAAGGATGAGAAGAAGGAGAAGGATGAGAAGAAGGAGAAGGATGAGAAGAAGGATGAGAAGAAGGAGAAGGATGAGAAGAAGGACAGTTCTGTGACAGTTTCTGTCTATTTCTGACAGTTCTGTGACATTCACTCCATACAGCTGTTGAAACATTGTATCTATTTGTTTCCATAAATGACATTCTGCAGATACACTTAGAGGAGCTCTGCAGATACACTTTTTGCCGGCTTGGAATTATTTTTATTTTCATCCTACTTCTTCTTCTTCTTCTTCTGAGGATGAGGATGAGGAGGATGAGGATGAAGAGGAAGAAGAAGAAGTAGGATGAAAATAAGATTAATTCCAAGTCGGCAAAAAGTGTATCTGCAGCGCTCCTCTATTCTGCAGATACACTTTTTGCCGGCTTGGAATTATTCTTATTTTCATCCTACTTCTTCTTCTTCTCTTCTTCATCCTCATCCTCTTCTTCTTCTTCTGAGGATGAGGATGAAGAAGAAGAAGAAGTAGGATGAAAATAAGAATTCCAAACCGGCAAAAAGTGTATGTGCAGAGTTCCTCTATTTCTAACAGTTCTCTGACAGCTCCTTCACATGTACAGCGGTTGAAACATCTGTATCCTAAATGGAAACTAATAGATACAATGTTTCAACCGCTGTACATGTGAAGGAACTGTCAGAGAAATGTCAGAAATAGCGGAGCTCTCTGCAGGGACACTTTTGCCGGCTGATCGGGAAAAATTCGATTCGCGAATTTTTCCTGAAATTCGTATCGAATTCCGGTTCGCCTGGTTCGATTCGCTCATCACCATAAGTGTTACTAGACCTAGACACCTAGGGTGTGTGCTTTGAGTCTCCTTCCCCATGCCCGGGTCTAGTAAGATCTCTGACAGAATATTTCTCCCAGGGTTCCTTGCTCTGTGGTCTGCTGGCTGTGCCGGGTGGAGGGATATGTCTGTAGTGTCTCAGACCCAAGTCACTGAGTGCAGTCTCAGGAGATGGGAGGCAGCGGTGTGGGATCTCTGCAACTTGTCTACAGTAAACATTTAATGTTCTACTGATTACTGAATACCAATATTATGAGTCCTGACTCTTACACTGTATAATTTATATTGTACATTACATACTCCTGACCCCTGCACTATATACTCCATGTTGTACATTACATACTCCTGACCCCTGCACTATATACTGTATGTTGTACATTACATACTCCTGACCCCTGCACTATATACTCTATGTTGTACATTACATACTCCTGACCCCTGCACTATATACTCTATGTTGTACATTACATCCTCCTGACTCCTGCACTATATACTCTGTGTTGTACATTACATACTCCTGACCCCTGCACTATATACTCTGTGTTGTACATTACATACTCCTGACCCCTGCACTATATACTCTGTTGTACATTACATACTCCTGACCCCTGCACTATATACTCTGTTGTACATTACATACTCCTGACCCCTGCACTATACACTCTATGTTGTACATTACATACTCCTGGCCCCTGCACTATATACTCTGTGTTGTACATTACATCCTCCTGACCCCTGCACTATATACTCTGTGTTGTACATTACATCCTCCTGACCCCTGCACTATATACTCTGTGTTGTACATTACATACTCCTGACCCCTGCACTATATACTCTGTTGTACATTACATACTCCTGACCCCTGCACTATATACTCTGTTGTACATTACATACTCCTGACCCCTGCACTATACACTCTATGTTGTACATTACATACTCCTGGCCCCTGCACTATATACTCTATGTTGTACATTACATACTCCTGACCCCTGCACTATATACTCTGTGTTGTACATTACATACTCCTGACCCCTGCACTATATACTCTATGTTGTACATTACATACTCCTGACCCCTGCACTATATACTCTATGTTGTATATTACATCCTCCTGACCCCTGCACTATATACTCTATGTTGTACATTACATCCTCCTGACCCCTGCACTATATACTCTGTGTTGTACATTACATACTCCTGACCCCTGCACTATATACTCTGTGTTGTACATTACATACTCCTGACCCCTGCACTATATACTCTGTGTTGTACATTACATACTCCTGACCCCTGCACTATATACTCTATTGTACATTACATACTCCTGACCCCTGCACTATATACTCTTGTACATTACATACTCCTGACCCCTGCACTATACACTCTATGTTGTACGTTACATACTCCTGGCCCCTGCACTATATACTCTATGTTGTACATTACATACTCCTGGCCCCTGCACTATATACTCTGTGTTGTACATTACATACTCCTGACCCCTGCACTATATACTCTGTGTTGTACATTACATACTCCTGACCCCTGCACTATATACTCTATGTTGTATATTACATCCTCCTGACCCCTGCACTATATACTCCATGTTGTACATTACATACTCCTGACCCCTGCACTATATACTCCATGTTGTACATTACATCCTCCTGACCCCTGCACTATATACTCTATGTTGTACATTACATACTCCTGACCCCTGCACTATATACTCTATGTTGTACATTACATAGTCCTGACTTCTGCTCTCCCCCTCCCCCCACTGCTATATATACACATAATATGGATTCTCTTTTGTTCCCCCCATTTCCTCCCAGCTGGACATTTTATATCGGATGATGTGATTGGAGCACAGACTTTTACATGGTGATAATAATGTGATAACATCCTCCAACTTTGGACCCTTAAACAGAAAGTGATAATGAGGGAGGAGTCAATACCCCAATGATGGTGGTCTTCAGGATCAGTCCAGTCTTCATCTTGGTTGTTCTCCCCCCATCCTCACTCTCTGACCTCTGGTGGGGCTCAGCCCCGCTGTTCTTCATGACTAAATCATGGACTAAATAAGGAAGTGCAGTACTTCTTGTGTTGGGAAGATGGCGATGAGTGATAGAGGGGGTGGGGACCCTCGTCCTATAATCCCCTCATCACTGTCCCTCCTATAAAAGACAGTTCTGGTTGTTTCCTCACTCTCTGACTAAGGTCCATGAATAAAGAAATGACCTGGTAGGAGATCAGAGGAGCCATTTCCTAGTTCCCTTGAGGGTGGAATTGTAAGCTCCTCAGAGACCAAGCTGCCTGATGTGGGCGGAGTCCTGGTTTGGGGGAACCAATCAGCTCCTGTCTAGTAATCCTCTTTGTCTTTGTATTTTAGTCCATGGCCGGGAGATGAGGAAAACCTCCGAGGATTGTCTCACTTTGTCTCCAGACTGGAAAGTAGAAGATGAGGACATCACACAGTATAGTCCAGGAGAAAACCCGGCTCCCTCCAATGTCCATCCGGCACCACCCAGTGTAGATGGACCATCAGATTCCTCGTATCCTGAGGAACCTCAGACTGTGCGGGACCGGGCCGGCCTTCCAACAGGGAAGAGATTCTCCTGTACTGAGTGCGGGAAGGGTTTCCATTCTACATACCAACTTAATGTTCATAAAAGATCTCACACGGGGGAGAAGCCATATTCCTGTCCTGAGTGCGGGAAATGTTTTGGTTCTAAATCCTATTTTAATGTGCATAAAAGATCTCACATGGAGGAGAAGCCGTATTCCTGTCCTGAGTGCGGGAAATGTTTTTCAGAGAAGTCCAATCTTTACACACATCAGAGATCTCACACGGGGGAGAAGCCATATTCCTGTCCTGAGTGCGGGAAATGTTTCAGTTCTAAATCCCATTTTAATGTGCATAAAAGATCTCACATGGAGGAGAAGCCGTATTCCTGTCCTGAGTGTGGGAAATGTTTTACAAGGAAGTTTAATCTTCACAAACATCAGAGATCTCACACGGGGCAGAAGTCACTTTCCTGTCCTGAGTGAGGGAATTGTTCCTCTCTGAAGTCCTGTCTTCCTGTACATCAGGGGTCCCACACAACCCTGGAGGTGTATTAGTGCCTTGAGTGCGGGAAATGTCTTCTAGATGAATGTTGCTGGACATCCCAGATCTCATGTGGGGAAGAAGCACACCCTGATATACACCTCAGATATACTCCATGGCTGATCTTCATCATGGCAGAAACAATTGATAAGGAGATGAGAGGCCCCCAAAGACATGGATGAAGTGCAGTAAATGTCGGGGTGCAGAGTGGTCAGTAGATCCTGGAAATGAAGGACACAACTTCAGCCCTTCTTGGGTGTCGGAGTTGCGTTTCCTGATAATGATATAGCGGGTTACAGAGCTAGAAGCCGGGAGAGCCCAGATCTCGTTATCGGGGAACTTTACACAGACAACAAGAACTTCTGAAGTTGATGTCCTTCATTTCAAGGCTCTACAGAACAGTGGTGACCCCGAAGCGTCTCTCTGTCTTCAGTCCATCCTTCTCCCATCCCCCAACAGGAGGGAAGGAGAACTCCGCCCCAAACTAGGCGGGAACTTTCCTCTCATTATTTCCCTTGGCTTCTGTGTGGGTTTGGGTGGTTGGAGGAGTGCGGCACGAGAGGGAACACAGCTTGTTGTTCTATGTCTACATATGGGGTCTGGGTAGAGGGGATCCACCGGAAAATATTTCTACTCTTTGATTTTGTGCAAATCGTTTCTGTTTTCACTTTGAAGGGCGATATTATGTGTGGTTTGTAAAAGGGATTGGCCCAATAGATACCGCCCCACTTAGAGAATAGATGAACTAATATGACCAGCATTCATTCAGCCATGTCACATGTTGGGATCTTTTCTACAATACTTTGTTATAATAATGGAACACGTTGTGTATTGTATTGTACACTAATAATAATGACTCCGCCCCCACATTCCAGACAAGGGATCTTCCTGACCAATCAGATTCCTTCCTTTGTTATTTCCTGATTCTATGATTACTATCTTGTTAGAAGTAAAACTATAATAAAGAATTGATTGAGTGAAAAGAATTGTGTGTGTCGGGGCCATGATGGGGATCTTTGGGGCCCAAACATTTCTCACAGGAGACACTTTACAAGCCTTTACAGGTCATCCAGTTTCTGGTTCACCATGAATAATGGCCCAGAGTGCAGGGGTCAGGAGACTACTTCATACAGCCCTGCAAACAACGTGCAGTGGTCAGGAGTATGTGATTTACCTCCCAGAGTACAGAGTGCAGTGGTCAGGAGTATGTGATTTCCATCCCAGAGTACAGAGTGCAGTGGTCAGGAGTATGTGATTTACCTCCCATAGTACAGAGTGTAGTGGTCAGGAGTATGTGATTTACATCCCAGAGTACAGAGTGTAGTGGTCAGGAGTATGTGATTACCATCCCAGAGTACAGAGTGTAGTGGTCAGGAGTATGTGATTCCCATCCCAGAGTACAGAGTGTAGTGGTCAGGAGTATGTGATTTCCATCCCAGAGTACAGAGTGTAGTGGTCAGGAGTATGTGATTTCCATCCCAGAGTACAGAATGTAGTGGTCAGGAGTATGTCATATACAGCCCTGTGTATAGAGTGCAGTGGTCAGGAGTATGTCATATACAGCCCTGTGTATAGAGTGCAGTGGTCAGGAGTATGTCATATACAGCCCTGTGTATAGAGTGCAGTGGTCAGGAGTATGTCATATACAGCCCTGTGTACAGAGTGCAGTGGTCAGGAGTATATCATATACAGCCCTGTGTATAGAGTGCAGTGGTCAGGAGTATGTCATATACAGCCCTGTGTATAGAGTGTAGTGGTCAGGAGTATGTCATATACAGCCCTGTGTATAGAGTGCAGTGGTCAGGAACATGTCATATACAGCCCTGTGTATAGAGAGGTACTGCAGGCTGTGAATACTATATCACAGCAGGGTTATCCTACCAAAATCAAGTTCTGCCTTCATTTCCTACTACACCAAACAAGGTCCGTGCCTGGGGTAGCTAGGCTTGTGTCCTTGACACCTGGTGGTAGCCATGGGCTATTAGAGTGTGCATGCTATTGTACTGCTGTTACCTGTGTTTTGACCGGGGAACATGGGGGGGTTCTAGCAACAATCTACTGATTGCCAAGGACACATAATGGAGGACAACACCTTGGGTGTCAG
The DNA here is from genome assembly GCF_062004578.1 of Staurois parvus. Classification (NCBI taxonomy): domain Eukaryota; kingdom Metazoa; phylum Chordata; class Amphibia; order Anura; family Ranidae; genus Staurois; species Staurois parvus. Next base: position 1,377,738 of record NW_028318366.1, read on the forward strand.
CTGGCCTCCCTCTTACCCAAATCTTTGGCACCCCCATTCATGACACACTCATAATAAGGATTCTTCCATTTCTCTTGGATAATCTCACCAAATCTCAGGGAACTATACCAGGTCACAAAGGGAAGCCCTACATTCCTTCTAACACTCTGTCCTTTATTTCTGATTTGTGTCTGTAGCCCTGTTTTGGGGGGGTTATGCGAAATGGCCCACACCAAACAAGCTATGGCGCTAACCTGTATATGAGTAGGCAATCCTGAGCCTTCGCTATATGGAAGAGGGGGTTGTGATAATACAAATGGCAGTGCCTCCACCTAGAATAGGGATCCTGCAATTGAGGAGACTCACCCCTTTCTAGGAATGTAACAGGTAGACAACTTACAGTAACTATACATAGCAGTATTAATGCACCCAGCTTATATTTCTAACATGAAAACATGTCACCACACCTGTATGAGATTAATGCAAAGTTTATATAAAGCAGCCACATAAAACAGGATGCATAAGAATAACATTCAGGAATTACAATTTACCATAAATTGGGAGGTTGCAATTATACCCGGGTATATGTGCATGTAGTATACAGAATACCTCCAACCATGGGTTATAGGCAGTCCGGTTGCAGGGGCCCCTGGAGAGGTGAGAGTCAATAAGATGCACGCTTCCACTTCAGATGCTGTGATGGCGTCCAAGTAACATGCGGATGATTGCACTGCTTGTCTGAAGATCAGCGATGCATCACCTAAAAGGATAAAATGCCCTATCTATCCTTACTCTTAGTCCCTATCCCTAAACTGGGCTGTCACTGCAACCGGGCCTCTATCTGTCTAAGTGGCCGTCGGATGCCTAACCTACCTCTAGCCTAATCTATCCAACGCTCCCTATGCTAATCCTAGCTAAAGGGAGATCCAGACCAATAAGGGTGCTATGGCTTTAAGCAAAGAGGCTGCAAAGATACACTGCAATTAACAGAAAGTTCACCTGACAGTCTTATGCAGGTGACAACACGGATCTATATATATATATAGACAACTATAAGGATTCTGCAGTGTAAATAGAATAATGATAATGAGCCACAACTCTCTCTCTTACAGAGATATTAGGGTTCCTATACAGAAGTTGAAATATAACAGAGGCAGACCTAATCTGCTTCAGTAACAACTACATAGATAGCAGCCTTGTTAATCTGGATCAGTACTCACAGAATCCCCATACAGTTCTCCCCAGATACATAGCACATGGCAGGCTGGAACCCTCTGCCTGATACTTCCTGGAAAAACAAACTATATAACATCCCGGGGTTTCTTGACCTCCTTGTAGGGGCAGGAAGCACACCCAGGGACTTGTCTGTAATGGGACCTCTATGGTAGTGGCTGTATATGAATGTAAACAAACCACAACTAGTGTATAAAATAACAGTTCCCTACACTCTCCCCCTGGTGAAACCTTTACGTCCCGTCAAAGGAAGCTCAAATTATATACAATAATGAAATTCAATTTCAAATACACAACGTTGTCCTCTCTCCATTACAATGGTTTGCTAAAGAAAACAACAGATTAGTATAAATACATGCCAGGTGATGCAAATACAGGTAGCATATTGACCAGATTAGATACTGCCCCTACCCAGGCATGGTATAGATGGGGCTGAGGAATGATGCTGGGATCTCCCAAAGTATCATAAGTCAAAACAGGTGGTGGATGTCTAACCCTTCCTCCTCTACGCACTTCCCTATGAGGTAATCCCTGATTTTCAGGTACTGAATGAGGACTTTGTGTCATGGGAAGAGATGGCACCGATTGTGGAGTAGAACTAGATCCTTGGTTAGGCGTACTCACTGACTCAGGCACAAACTCTGGAGATCTAGGGTTCAGTGACTCTCTTGGAAGAGGAGAAGCTGTTGGGCTCTGAATCTCAGGAACTACAGTCCAGTCACTCATTAGAGTCAGGAGGGTCAGTTGTAATGTTAGCCTGAGGTTGTGGGGAGTCCCTTCCCACAGTATCTTCTGAGTCATCATCATCAGTGACTTGAGGAATAGGGAGCACATGGTTTCGATGCCAAGCTTTTACTCTACCTTCTGGTCCCTTTATTTTGTACACAGGAATTCCAGGTAATTTGCTCACCACTGTAAAAATCTCATTCCTCCATCGGTCAGCTAATTTATGCTTCCCAGAAGGGCCCAAGTTACTAAGCAATACCTGGTCACCAGGTTTCAATTCTCTGTATCTCACACGACGATCAAACCTCCTTTTGTTCCCTTCATTTATCTTGGCAGCATTTTCTTCAGCCAAACGATAAGCTGACTTAAGGGTATCTTTCAGACGAGCTACATACTGATAGTGACTTTGATGATCGACACCATCAGTGGAGACCCCTAGCAAGAGGTCTATTGGCAGTCTAGGCTCCCTTCCAAACATTAAGAAATAAGGGGAGAATCCCGTAGTCTCATGTCTTGTGCTATTGTAAGAATGAACCATGGCTTCAACTTTACGACTCCAAGTACGTTTATCATCAACCTGTAGAGTACCTAACATATCAAGCAAAGTTCTGTTAAATCTCTCAGGGAGAGCATCACCTTCAGGGTGATAAGGGGTAGTCCGGCTTTTATGGATGTTGAGCAGTTGAAGTAATTCCTTAACTAGTCTGCTCTCAAAGTCTCTTCCCTGATCCGAATGCAATCTGTGGGGTAAGCCATAGTGGATGAAATACTTCTCCCAAAGCACTCTGGCGACTGTCACTGCCTTTTGATCCTTGGTAGGAAAAGCTTGTGCATACCGGGTGTAGTGATCAGTCACTACCAACACGTTCCCAATTCCTCTTGAATCATTGTCAATGCATAGAAAATCGATACAAACCAAATCCATGGGTCCTGAACTCTGTAAATGTCCCATTGGGGCAGCTCGAACTGGGAGGGTTTTTCGTCTCAGACAACGGAGGCACCTTCTACAAAGGCTAGTCACAGTTTCTCTCATTCTGAGCCAATAAAAGCGGTCCTGAATCAAGCCATAGGTCTTCTCAGGCCCCAAATGACCATGAAGATCATGTAGACTTCTGAAAACCATCTTTCGAAAACAATAAGGGAGAACCAGTTGACGTCTCCCTGGGTGGTCATGATACAGAGTCACACAATAGAGTAGGCCCTTTTCAATCCTGAATTTATCCCAGTCTCTCAGAAATGAGCTACATTCAGCAGGCAAGGTTTTCTTCAATATCTCTGGATCATTAACACTAACTGCTCTATATAAAGGTCCAATCAAAGGGTCAGCCTTTTGACTCTTAATCATCCGCTGAGGAGATATAGAACAGTTCTCAAATGAGCCAAGGGCTGCTGGGTAAGCAAACATGTCTGGTACAGCATCAGGTCCACTTCCTATGGAGTCTATGAGCCGCATCTCTGAGAAAGCCATGTTATCGTCCACTACTGCAGCCATAGAACATAGTGCTCCAACACCGGGACCAGGGACTTCCTCCCATTCATTGTCTTCAGAGACAGGCGTTAACCCAGGGCGTCTGGATAACGCATCTGCACCAATGTTTTTTGGACCAGGTTTGTATTTCAAGGTGAATTGATAATTTGATAGAGCAGCCAACCAGCGATGTCCAGTGGCATCTAGTTTTGCTGTGGTTAAGACATATGTCAAAGGATTGTTATCCGTTCTTACTTCGAAAGCTGCTCCATAAAGATAATCATGTAACTTATCGACAATAGCCCATTTGAGAGCTAAGAATTCCAACTTGTGAACTGGGTAATTGCGCTCGCTAACTGTGAGGCTTCGGCTGATGAAGGCGACGGGTCGCAACCCAGCTGGATACTCCTGGTGTAGCACTCCACCCAGTCCTTCAAAGCTAGCATCTACATGGAGAACATACGGCTTTCGAGCATTAGCATAGGCCAGAACGGGTGCCTCTGTTAACTTCTTCTTTAACTGAATGAAGGCATCCTCACAGGCTGAAGTCCACTTATCGCCAAAAGGATTTTTGGTGGATTTCTTCTGTTTTTCTTGACCGCTCGAATCAGTCTTCAACAAGTCATGTAGGGACTTGGCCACTTTGGAATATCCTTCTACAAATCTGCGGTAATAACCACAGAATCCAAGGAATGAACGTAACTCTGTGATATTCTGAGGTCGTGGCCAATTCACAACTGCTTCAACTTTGGCAGGATCTGTGGCCACTCCTTCAGCAGAAACAATGTGGCCTACATAGGTAACAGATGAACGGCAGAACTTACACTTGTCTGAAGACAACTTCAGCCCTTCCTCCTTTAGACGATGCAACACTCGCATGAGACGTTCTTCATGTTCCTCCAATGAAGCTCCAAATACAATAATGTCATCGAGGTACACAAGACACTCTCGTGGCACTAAATCACCCAAAACGCGTTCCATTAATCTTTGAAATGTTGCTGGTGCACCCCTTATGCCTTATGGCATGCGGGTAAACTGATAGAAGCCCAAAGGACATATGAAGGCTGTTTTCTCTTGGTCTTCAGGAGCCATTGGAACCTGATAGTACCCTGACCGCAAATCAAGAACTGTGAACCACTGATTTCCATTCAGAGCTTCCAAAGCCTCTTCTATCCTGGGTAGTGTATACTGATCAGGTATTGTCCTTCGATTCAGGGTTCGATAGTCCACACATAGGCGAATAGATCCACACTTCTTTCTTACCACAACAATAGGTGAAGCATAGGGACTTTTACTATCCGCAATGATCCCCTGATCTTTCATCTGACGTAAGGTCTGTCTGAGCTCATCAACATCCTTTGGAGCTATCCTTCTGGGCCTTTCCCGGAAGGGAGTGGCATCTGTTAGCCTGAAAGTGTGTTGAGCACTTTTGGCACAGCCTACATCCATTTCATCCATAGAAAATACTTCTGGTAATTCTGATAACTGCTGTGTCAATCTGTGAACCCAAAGCTCTGATAAGTTTGGATCAGTCAGATCAAATTCAACAGTAGGAGCGGTACCTTCAACTTGCACTTTGCACACTTCAGCATAGGGGTTAACACCAAACACAGGATAGCAATGGGCTACCTTTTGGTAAGGATCAATTACAATGGGGTAAGGTGAACAGTTTCTCACAGTCACAACTGTAGATAGGTCCACTCTGGCTCTCCAGTCTTTCCTTTCAGGAATCACCTTCCACCCCTCTTTGTTGATCATCTCTTCAGGTGTTTCCATAAGGACGTAACTGCCATCTCCAAGTAGCTCAGGAGCAATGCTGGAAGCAACCCTTAGTATTCTCTCTCCCCCTGGAGGAATTTCCACTGCATGCCTACCGATGTGATACACCACTCCGTGTTGATAGCCAACAGAGAGGACATTACAAAGCTCTTTAAGATCAGAAGACAGTTCAATTTGATCAAAAGAAGCAGTTCGACCTCCTTCAAGAAACGTCTGAAAAGCACAGTGTACTGCTTTACAATTAGTACCTAATATCACAGGAGCGGCATTGGAGTCCCCAGTGTCGGGACACACAAGTGCAGTGATCTCCATGGGAGGAACACCTTTGTCCTCTAAACCAGGTACAGTAACAATTATGCGCAGGCTTCCATCAACAGGGTATGACTTAGAGTTCAACCCCCACAACTTCATCTGTCCAGTAGATTGAAGTGGTGTGTTGCTCAAATGCTTCTGATAGAAGGAACGATAGATAAGGGTAACTTGAGACCCAGTGTCAAACAAAGCTGAAGTTTTAAGTCCGTTGACAGTAACATTAACAATGGACTTGGAGCCTATGATAGGCTGTTTTGATCCTGACTTTGAATATTTCAGTCGTCCTTTGTGCTTTTGTACAGGGAATGACACACTTTGCACCATTCCCTCATAATCGTCATGACATTGTCTAGCTGAATGGCCCGTCTGACCACACCTGAAGCACTTTCTAGAGTCTCTCCCTCTGTGTAATGCAACGGGCTTGTTAATGGAAGACTTGGACCGAGTGAATTCAGGTTGATCATTTTGAACAGGACGAGAAGGGAGGTCCTCTTTAAATGTTTCACTTTCTTAGGGGTGCTAAACTGAATGTCAGCTTCCAATTTCTTCACTAACTTCATTAGTCCATGAAGAGGAAGATCATCATCAGATAACTTCACTTTGAGGAGCTGTGCGAGAGGATGATGAGGTAACAACCCCTGTACTAATTGACTAGTTCTCATTGAATTCACTGCATCAGGATGTATAGCAGTGTGATACACCAGACGTGACAACAGTAACTGCAATCGATTAATAAAAGTGGAAACACTCTCTCCTTCTTTCTGACGGGTCATAGGATAGTCAGCAACCATCTGTTCAAGGTCATAGTATGGTTCAAAATGGTCAGACAGTACTTGTATATAGTCTGTTGCACTTACCCCCTCATGGGTATCTCGATACAAGCGGATTAGTTCTGCCGCTGGAGATTGCAGACTTTCCATAACACGCTGACGCTTGCCTTCCTCTGAGCAGGACCATTCTTTCAAGCATTGAAGGGTGTGCTCTTTCCAAACTTCGAAAGCTTCTTCTCCTTGTGGTACAGGAACATTACCAGAGAACACTTTTAGCTTTCTATAATGTGCCGCCTGTAACCCTTGTGCTAGCATCTCAGTCAGTTGATTTAAAGTGCCAACAGCATTCTCACTAGATTGTGAAATATTGACATCTTCCTGATAAGAATAGTTAACTGGCATTTGTTCTTCTTTTACACTGCCGATTTGTGGGACAGAGGGAAGGTACCTCCTTCTAGGAGTAGGTTGAGGGCGCCACTTTTCTTCGTGTTGCTCCTCCATGACTGACTATTAAACCCACTTCGATCTCAGCAGTGCCTCCAAATGTAGCCCTGTTTTGGGGGGGTTATGTGAAATGGCCCACACCAAACAAGCTATGGCGCTAACCTGTATATGAGTAGGCAATCCTGAGCCTTTGCTATATGGAAGAGGGGGTTGTGATAATACAAATGGCAGTGCCTCCACCTAGAATAGGGATCCTGCAATTGAGGAGACTCACCCCTTTCTAGGAATGTAACAGGTAGACAACTTACAGTAACTATACATAGCAGTATTAATGCACCCAGCTTATATTTCTAACATGAAAACATGTCACCCACCTGTATGAGATTAATGCAAAGTTTATATAAAGCAGCCACATAAAACAGGATGCATAAGAATAACATTCAGGAATTACAATTTACCATAAATTGGGAGGTTGCAATTATACCCGGGTATATGTGCATGTAGTATACAGAATACCTCCAACCATGGGTTATAGCTCAGTCCGGTTGCAGGGGCCCCTGGAGAGGTGAGAGTCAATAAGATGCACGCTTCCACTTTAGATGCTGCGATGGCGTCCAAGTAACACGTTCTATGCGGATGATTGCACTGCTTGTCTGAAGATCAGCGATGCATCACCTAAAAGGATAAAATGTCCTATCTATCCTCACTCTTAGTCCCTATCCCTAAACTGGGCTGTCACTGCAACCGGGCCTCTATCTGTCTAAGTGGCCGTCGGATGCCTAACCTACCTCTAGCCTAATCTATCCAACGCTCCCTATGCTAATCCCAGCTAAAGAGAGATCCAGACCAATAAGGGTGCTATGGCTTTAAGCAAAAGGCTGCAAAGATACACTGCAATTAACAGAAAGTTCCCTTGACAGTCTTATGCAGGTGAAAACACGGATCTATATATATATATACACAACTATAAGGATTCTGCAGTGTAAATAGAATAATGATAATGAACCACAAATCTCTCTCTTACAGAGATATTAGGGTTCCTATACAGAAGTTGAAATATAACAGAGGAAGACCTAATCTGCTTCAGTAACAACTACATAGATAACAGCCTTGTTAATCTGGATCAATACTCACAGAATCCCCATACAATTCCCCCCAGATACACAGCACATGGCAGGCTGGTACCCTCTGCCTGATACTTCCTGGAAAACCAACTATATCACATCCTGGGGTTTCTTGACCTCTTAGCAGGGGCAGGAAGCACACCTAGGGACTTGTCTGTAATGGGACCTCTATGTTAGTGGCTGTATATAGATGTAAACAAACCACAACTAGTGTATAAAATAACAGTTCCCTACACTTACATCAGGAGTCCTCAGAGTTCCCCCTTTACGTCACGGTTCTTTTGAGAGTCCTCCCTTACATCAGGTGTCCTTACCAGTGTGTCCCTTATATAAAATGTCCTCATCAGAGTGCCCCTTTACATCAATTGTCCCCATCAAGTGTCATGGATCAGTTGTATCCTCTCTCAGAGATCTGGGGGTACAAGTAAAATCTGGGGGTACAAAGCCCACCCCAGCACCTCCCTAGATCCGGGCCTGGGCTATGGAAAAATGTACATCAAGTCCTGCGGGTGATAATAACATACTAATCACCCAAATCGGGAGAAATACAATCACTGTAAGACAACCTATTAAAAGGAAGATATTCCAAGAGGTTTATGGATGCAAAAGTATGGACATCTTGATTGTTATCGGTCTGTCTGTCTTCTAGTGGAACTATATCACCTTCTTCTCTCTCTAACGCGTCTGCTTCAGGGTGTTCGACACCTTCTTCACCCTCTTTGTAGTCAACACCTCTGGTGGAGGAGAGTCCAGGACTTTCTTTACCCTTGACACATGGATCCAGGCCTGAGAATCTGCTGTCAGAACTGCTGTACGGGTCACGGCTGTTATCACTGTGGGCTCCCCATAAGGTGGGTCCAGGACCTTGTGCTTATGTAGGGCTTTAACAACCACATGGTCTCCAGGCATGAAAGGATGTGTTGGTTCCTGTGAGGGAAGCGGAAAAGAAAGAGATACATCACCGTAGATGCCATTCAAAAGCCTTATACGATTCATCACATATGTTTCTTGGATCAGCTCTAATTCTCCAGGCATAATCACCAGCAGATTTCAAAAGGTGACAATTTAGTTGTTTTGTTTGGTGTCATCCTGATTTCAGCCAACACTGCGGGCAGATAAGTCTCCCACTTAACAAATGTACCTCCAGTAGCTTTCCTCAACTTCTCCTTAATCATCCTGTTCATCCTCTCTACCATTCCTGAACTCTGTGGGTGATAAGGGATGTAAAATTTCCATTGAATAACCATTCATTTGGCTACCTGTTGAGTCACTTTGGATGTGAATGCTGGGCCCTTGTCTGAATCACCAGAGGGCATCCCCATCTTGAGATAATTTCCTTGCACAACATTTTGGCCACAGTGGAGGCATCCTCTTTGTTAGTGATAAAAACCTCCGGCCATTTTGAAAATGTATCCACTATAACCAGCAGATACTTACCTCTCTGGTTAGGCATGTGTGTAAAATCAATCTGTAATTCCTCAAAAGGACCCTGTGGTGGAGGAAGATGGTCATGTTGGCCATACTGTTGTCCTGTATTATTGTTCCTCAAATAACACACCTTCCTAACTGATCTTGCACCCGTTGTGACAAATTATGTATACAAAATGTTTTTTCATTTCCTGCAAAGTCCTCTGCCATCCTCTGTGCCCTATGCCATGAAACTGCTATAAGCACCGGTGCACTGTGCTGAGGTATCCCTATGATCCCCTCTTTGAACATCAGACCATTCTAGTCCAATGTCAAACCTTTGTCTTTCCAATATTGAATATCCTCTTTAGTGGCTGTGTACTGTAATTCTTTGAGTAACTGTTGTTCCGGGAGCATGGGCGGCTCTAACATAGTCAAAACAAGGCTGGCAGACTCCTGTGAAGACTGCAAAGCAGCTTCCTTGGCCATACAGTCAGCCAATGCATTACCCAGAGCTATGGGGTCATGTGAAGACGTGTGGGCTTTACATGTGATACCAGCAATAGTACGGGGCTTGTGTATGGCTTCCAAAAGATCATTCACTAAAGATGCATGAGATCCCCTGCCAAATCTTGCCAAAATCCTGCACTACATCAAATGTGTACTTGGAATCTGTGTAAATGTTAACATCTTTCCTTCAAATAATTCACAGACACAGGTCAGGGCTATGAGTTCTGCAGTCTGTGCTGAGATAAGGCAGGGCTTTGCTTCCCATACCTTATCTGGGAGTTGAACGACCGCATAACCTGCCAAGTAGACATTGTCATTAGGTCTTGTGCATGAACCATCTACAAAGATATCAACATTCCCTTCTACTGGCTCTTCCAACATGTCGGCTCTGGGAGTAGTGTCTTCATGTATAACTGGAACACAATCATGTTCCTCGGGAGGAATGTCAGATTCTGACTTCAAACCAAGCATGCCATTTAAAACAGCAATTGGCCCTGAACTTGGAGAGGAGTATTTAATAGATACATGAACAGTGGAAGTGAGAATGACCTCATACACACTGGCTCTTTGGGATGTCATGTGTTGTGTGGGAAGATTCTTCAGAATTTGTAATACGTGATGTGTGGTATGTAACACGGTGTTATGTCCCAATGTCATAGCCATAGATGCCTCCACTCCCATTTTCTATGCCTGCATAACTGTCAGGGCTCCCAGGTATGACCAGAGGTGTGTGACTGAAGCAGGGAAACGCAGACCTCAGATATGTTATAAACAATATAATTTATTAACACTAACAGTACAAACATAAACGCAGTGCAATACTAAAACATAATACAGTGCAAACAAACCAAACCAAACCACCCACAGATAACAGTACATACAAGCAAGCGTCGTCAGGCAGGCCGGGTCAATATCAATTGGGCAGGTAGGTACAGGGGGAGCAAGCGGAGAATGGTCGGGGTCACAGGCCAGGTTCAGCAGGTAGCAAGCAGCATAGTACAGAGGGTCAGGCAGAGGGATGGTCCGGGTCACAAGCCAGGGATCAGAACAGGTAGCAAGCAGCGTAGTACAGAGGGTCAGACAGAGGGATGGTCAGGGTCACAAGCCAGGATCAGAGCAGGAGAAGTCAGCAAAGGAACAGAAACAGGATGCAGGACAGATACAGGGCCCAGGACAAACACAACACCAAGGCAGAGTCTGCAAGTCTGGCCATCCCTTAAATACACCAGTATCATCAGTTCCAGGTGTTAGCTGGCTGAAAGGTTGAGTCTCTGATTGCTGGGAGCACCCGCTGGCCAGCCCTGGTACTGCAGATCAAAAGGCAGGTGAGTCCCACCATTGCTGGCCAGTCCATTCCTAACAGTACCCCCCCCTCAAGGAGCGGCCTCAGGACGCTCCAAACAGTCCTAGCTGGGCAAAATGTTCCACCGCCCGGGTCTGGCAACTGGCGGGATATCAAAGACTGGCACACCGGGCAGGACTCCGGGCAGCGGCACACCGGGCTGGACTCCGGGCAGAGGCACATCGAGCAGAGGCACACCGGGCAGAGGCACATCGGGCAGGACTCCGGGCAGAGGCCCATCGGGCAGAGGCACATCGGGCAGGACTCCGGGCAGAGGCACATCGGGCAGGACTCCGGGCAGAGGCACACCGGGCAGAGGCACATCGGGCAGGACTCCGGGCAGAGGCACATCGGGCAGGATTCCGGGCAGAGGCACATCGGGCAGGACTCCGGGCAGAGGCACATCGGATTACCAGGCGAAGCAGCAGGCACCGGGCCCCCGGGCGGAGCGGCAGGCACCGGGCCCCCGGGCGGAGCGGCAGGCACCGGGCCCCCGGGCGGGGCGACAGGCACCGGGCCCCCGGGCGGGGCGACAGGCACCGGGCCCCCGGGCGGAGCAGCAGGCACCGGGCCCCCGGGCGGAGCAGCAGGCACCGGGCCCCCGGGCGGAGCAGCAGGCACCGGGCCCCCGGGCGGGGCGACAGGCACCAGGCCCCCAGGCGGGGCGACAGGCACCGGACAGGCACCGGGCCCCCAGGCGGGGCGACAGGCACCGGGCCCCCAGGCGGGGCGACAGGCACCGGGCCCCCAGGCGGGGCGACAGGCACCGTGCCCCCAGGCGGGGCGACAGGCATCGTGCCCCCAGGCGGAGCGGCGGGCGCCGGACCCCCAGGCGGAGCGACAGGTCTCGGGCCCTCAGGCGGAGCGGCGGGCGCCGGACCTCCAGATGGAGCGACAGGTCTCGGGCCCTCAGGCGGAGCGGCGGGCGCCGGACCCCCAGGTGGAGCGACAGGTCTCGGGCCCTCAGGCGGAGCGGCAGGCGCCGGACCCCCAGGCGGAGCGACAGGTCTCGGGCCCTCAGGCGGAGCGGCGGGCGCCGGACCCCCAGGCGGAGCGACAGGTCTCGGGCCCTCAGGCGGAGCGGCGGGCGCCGGACCCCCAGGAGGAGCGACAGGTCTCGGGCCCTCAGGCGGAGCGGCGGGCGCCGGACCCCCAGGTGGAGCGACAGGTCTCGGGCCCTCAGGCGGAGCGGCGGGCGCCGGATCAGGTACCGGATCATCTGGATCAACAGTGGGCATCGAGTCAACTGGCCTAATAGGATCGTCAGGCTGGATCAGTTCATCATGCTGGGTAGAGGCATTAGGCTGAGTAGAGGCTTCAGGCCGAGTAGAGGCTTTAGGCTGAAGAGAGGCATCAGGCCGAGTACAGGCATCAGGCCGAGTACAGGCATCAGGCCGCGTAGAGGCTTCAGGCCGAGGAGAGGCTTCAGGCCGAGTAGAGGCTTCAGGCCGAGTACAGGCATCAGGCCGAGTACAGGCATCAGGCCGAGTAGAGGCTTCAGGCCGCGTAGAGGCATCAGGCCGAGTAGAGGCTTCAGGCCGAGTAGAGGCTTCAGGCCGAGTACAGGCATCAGGCCGAGTACAGGCATCAGGCCGAGTAGAGGCTTCAGGCCGAGGAGAGGCTTCAGGCCGAGTAGAGGCTTCAGGCCGAGTAGAGGCTTCAGGCCGAGTACGGGCATCAGGCCGCGTAGGGGCATCAGGCCGAGTAGAGGCTTCAGGCCGAGTAGAGGCTTCAGGCCGAGTACAGGCATCAGGCCGAGTAGAGGCTTCAGGCCGAGGAGAGGCTTCAGGCCGAGTAGAGGCATCAGGCCGAGTAGAGGCATCAGGCTGAACCACGGAAGGCAGGCTCACCGGTTTGGATACTGGCAGGATGGTATTGGTTGGAAAGAATTTTCGCTTTTTTCTGGTTTTAACTACTGGAGCACTGCAAGTAAACGCAGGTCTGCAAACGAATGGAGCAGCTGGAGACAGAGAAGAACTGGAGGATGGAACAGGAGAGGGAGCAGTTGCTACAGAGGGCTTTTTTACAGGGTTAAAGGCAGGATAGGTGCAGCGAGTGGGAACAGGGGACTGACATGCGGTAGATAGCCAAGTATACTGGGCTGTAACTGGAGGAGCTGGTGGGAATACAGGAGTAGAGTTAGAAGCAGGACTGGGTCTTTGTAAGCTGACTGAGGCTGGGTGCAACAAGTCTGTCCATGTCTGCAGTATGGGTTGAACAAAGCTGAGCTTACACAAAGTCTGTCTGACCAATGACTGCACTGCGTTTATACAATCTCTTAGTGTCTGTGGTGAACATGTGGAGTAACGCTCCAGAAAGTAACCCACATCATCCTCTAATAACCATACCAGGGACTCTACCTGGTCTGCACTAAATGGTGGCAAAAATTCATCCCTGCATTCGGGGGAACCAGATGAAACCAACTCTGCACAAACCTCAATCAATGGCTGCACCTCAGAGAACACTGTGCCCTGATCTACTAGAACATGAGCGAGCCGTATACATTCTAGCAGTTCATCCCGGGGATACTCCTTCAGAGTTTGATAAGCATACTCCCTGTCATCAAACACTAGCAGATATAAATACACAACCTCATCCAGATCCATCCTTCCCATCAACAAGCCAAGATGGCTTCCCTGTGCAGCCACTTCTGGTCAGGATTCTCCTTGGTGTAATGTCAGGGCTCCCAGGTATGACCAGAGGTGTGTGACTGAAGCAGGGAAACGCAGACCTCAGATATGTTATAAACAATATAATTTATTAACACTAACAGTACAAACATAAACGCAGTGCAATACTAAACATAATACAGTGCAAACAAACCAAACCAAACCACCCACAGATAACAGTACATACAAGCAAGCGTCGTCAGGCAGGCCGGGTCAATATCAATTGGGCAGGTAGGTACAGGGGGAGCAAGCGGAGAATGGTCGGGGTCACAGGCCAGGTTCAGCAGGTAGCAAGCAGCATAGTACAGAGGGTCAGGCAGAGGGATGGTCCAGGTCACAAGCCAGGGATCAGAACAGGTAGCAAGCAGCGTAGTACAGAGGTTCAGACAGAGGGATGGTCAGGGTCACAAGCCAGGATCAGAGCAGGAGAAGTCAGCAAAGGAACAGAAACAGGATGCAGGACAGATACAGGGCCCAGGACAAACACAACACCAAGGCAGAGTCTGCAAGTCTGGCCATCCCTTAAATACACCAGTATCATCAGTTCCAGGTGTTAGCTGGCTGAAAGGTTGAGTCTCTGATTGCTGGGAGCACCCGCTGGCCAGCCCTGGTACTGCAGATCAAAAGGCAGGTGAGTCCCACCATTGCTGGCCAGTCCATTCCTAACAATAACTGCCTGTATATACAGGTGAAACTCGAAAAATTAGAATATGGTGCAAAAGTTCATTTATTTCAGTGCAGCAACTTAAAAGGTGAAACTAATATATGAGTCTCATTACATGCAAAGCAAGATAGTTCAAGCCGTGATTTGTCATCATTGTGATGATTATGGCTTACAGCTCATGAAAACCCCAAATCCACAATCTCAGAAAATGAGAATCTTGTGAAAAGGTGGAATAATCTCGGCTCAAAGTGTCCCACTCTAATCAGCTCATTCAGCCATAACACCTGCAAAGGGTTCCTGAGCCTTTAAATGGTCTCTCAGTCTGGTTCAGTAGGAATCACAATCATGGGAAAGACTGCTGACCTGACACCATCACTGACACCCTCCATAAGGAGGGAAAGCCTCAAAAGGTCATTGCAAAAGAAGTTGGATGTTCCCAAAGTGCTGTATCAAAGCACATTAATAGAAAGTTATGTGGAAGGGAAAAGTGTGGAAGAAAAAGGTGCACAAGCAGCAGGGATGACCGCAGCCTGGAGAGGATTGTCAGGAAAAGGCCATTCAAAAGTGTTGGGGACTTTCACAAGGAGTGGACTGAGGCTGGAGTCAGTGCATCAAGAGCCACCACACACAGACGGATCCTGGACATGGGCTTCAAATGTCGTATTCCTCTTGTCAAGCTGCTCCTGAACAGCAAACAATGTCAGAAGCTTCTTACCTGGGCTAAGGAAAAACAGACTTGGTCTGTTGCTCAGTGGCCCAAAGTCCTATTTTCTGATGAGAGGAACTTTTGCATCTCATTTGGAAACCAAGGACCCCGAGTATGGAGGAAGAATGGAAAGGCACAAGGACCCCAATTGTATGGAGGAAGAATGGAAAGGCACAAGGACCCCGAGTATGGAGGAAGAATGGAGAGGCACAAGGACCCCGAGTATGGAGGAAGAATGGAGAGGCCCAAGGACCCCGAGTATGGAGGAAGAATGGAGAGGCCCAAGGACCCCGAGTATGGAGGAAGAATGGAGAGGCACAAGGACCCCGAGTATGGAGGAAGAATGGAGAGGCCCAAGGACCCCGAGTATGGAGGAAGAATGGAGAGGCACAAGGACCCAGAGTATGGAGGAAGAATGGAGAGGCACAAGGACCCCGAGTATGGAGGAAGAGTGGAGAGGCCCAAGGACCCCGAGTATGGAGGAAGAATGGAGAGGCCCAAGGACCCCAAGTATGGAGGAAGAATGGAGAGGCACAAGGACCCCGAGTATGGAGGAAGAATGGAGAGGCACAAGGACCCAGAGTATGGAGGAAGAATGGAGAGGCACAAGGACCCCGAGTATGGAGGAAGAGTGGAGAGGCCCAAGGACCCCGAGTATGGAGGAAGAATGGAGAGGCCCAAGGACCCCGAGTATGGAGGAAGAATGGAGAGGCACACACTGCAAGATGCTTGAAGTCCAGAGTGAAGTTTCCACAGTCTGTGTTGATTTGGGGAGCCATGTCATCTGCTGGTGTTGGTCCACTGTGCTTCATTAAGTCCAGGGTCAACACAGCCATCTACCAGGAGATTTTGGAGCACTTCATGCTTCCTTCCGCAGACGAGCTTTATGGGGATGCTGACTTCATTTTCCAGCAGGACTTGGCACCGCCCACACTGCCAAAAGCACCAAAACCTGGTTCAATGACCGTGGGATTACTGTGCTTGATTGGCCAGCAAACTCACCTGACCTGAACCCCATAGAGAATCTATGGGGCATTGCCAAGAGAAAGATGAGAGGCATGAGACTGAACAATGCAGAAGAGCTGAAGGCCGCTATTGAAGCATCCTGGTCTTCCATAACACCTCAGCAGTGCCACAGGCTGATAGCTTCCATGCCACGCCGCATTGAGGCAGTAATTGCTGCAAAAGGGGCCCAAACCAAGTACTGAGTACATATGCAGCTTCTACTTTTCAGAGGTCGGATATTGTTCTATGTACAATCCGTGTTTTATTGATTGCATGGAATATTCTCATTTTCTGAGATTGTGGATTTGGGGTTTTCATGAGCTGTAAGCCATAATCATCACAATGATGACAAATCACGGCTTGAACTATCTTGCTTTGCATGTAATGAGTCTCATATATTAGTGTCACCTTTTAAGTTGTATTATTGAAATAAATGAACTTTTGCACAATATTCTAATTTTTCGAGTTTCACCTGTATATATAATTCCTAACTCTGGTGTTGTCAGATTTCATCCTGCCTCTTCTTTTCAGACCTTCTTAAATCTTTTTAGGAACTCCATAATTGATTCCCTACTGCTCTGCTTACAAGCAACTACTGTAGCTAGTGACTGTTAATTTCTGCAATTAACTCCTTCCACATCTGTTTCTGTCCTACGGCAATTCTCCACTCATAGTCCACAGTCAGTCCAAATGGCTCATGAAACATGGTGGTCCAATCCCAACCTGATTCCATATCATATCCCAAAATTCCATCGATGATTATCCTCATGTCCTGTTGTGAACATTGTCGTCCCTGAGTTGCTCTTTTCAAGTAGTTAATGGCAGCAGTGGGGTTTTCCTGTGGATCAGGACAATGCTTTATAATGCCATTAACGTCATTCATTACCATTGGCTTTATCACCACATCATTTCCCACAATGATGGAAGGGTAAGCTTGGGTGGCTCCCTCGTCTTCAGCGTCTTTTCTGGACCTCAAATAATACTTACTGAGTTCTTCTGAATTATCCTGTTCCGGCCAACTCACCTCTCCTGTTGAATCTTCTGACTCCTCACTTGCTGCGTCCCTCTCCTGTACTGTCTGCTCTTTTACCATTGATGTCTGTCCTCCTGATTTCATTGCCTTGCTTACTACCTTGCCTTTTTTATTTTCCTCCTTCTTGGTCCTGGGTGTCAGAGCAGCCAGTTTGCTGCATCTGGTCTAATGTCCTTCCCAATGTAACTTTTGTTTCTTTCCACTCTTTATTCATTTCACGCATTGATACACTTGAACCTGACTCTTCTTCTGAAGAATCTTCCCCATCACCACCGATCACTGCCAAACAGCCTCCTTCATCAGTGGGAGACTCTTGGGGCAGAATGTAATGCATGTCTCCTCCTATTATGTGACAACAAATAATCCTCATCCTTAGGGAGCTGAGGATACAGCTGAGTATAATCAGGAAGCGCAGTGTCAGGCGACAAGTGCCATAAATAGCGTTGGCACTATATAAATCCTGTATAATAATTAGTCTGTTTAGTTACTGGGGCAGAAGGGATTGGTTTCAGGCATTTATATCCCGGGGCATACTTCAACCAATTCAATGCTCCCCCTCACATATATAGGGGAAAGGCAGTTTTGTCCCCTAAATATATCCCCTTTATCATATCCATGTGAAAATCATCATCATTGTCCCCATCTCTGGGAAAAGGACTGGCACTCCCCATGGTTGAACTCCACCCCACCAGGCTGTCCACCCATTGGACAACATTAAAATCCAAAGTGACACTCAGGCAACATACTCTTTACATGTTTCATTAGCTGGTAGTTGGGATTTTTCTAGAGCTGATCCATCTTCCTTAGTAAATTTCTTTAACAGGTTTTCTTCCTCTGAATACTTTACACGGTGGCTCCGGAGGGTCTGGGTACTTCCCCTTACCTTGGGAGTTTCCCATCATCACTGCAAAGCAAAGATGCGATATTACAGTGAAGGAAATAAGTATTTGATCCCCTGCTGATTTTTAATGTTTGCCCGCTCACACAGAAATGATCAGTCTAAAAATCGAATGTTCGGTGTAACACTGAGGGACAGAATTTCAACAACAAATTCAGCAGAAATGCGTCTAACAAATTCTGCACTGATTTGAATGTTCATGAGGGAAATAAGTATTTGATCCCCTTCACAAAATATGACTTAGTACTTGGTGGCAAATCTCTTGTTGGCAATCACAGAGGTCAGACGTTTCCTGTAGTT
The DNA here is from genome assembly GCF_062004578.1 of Staurois parvus. Lineage (NCBI taxonomy): Eukaryota > Metazoa > Chordata > Amphibia > Anura > Ranidae > Staurois > Staurois parvus. Next base: position 1,396,107 of record NW_028318366.1, read on the forward strand.
GGCCACCAGGTTCGCACACATCTCAGGAGGGATTTTGGCCCACTCCTCTTGGCAGATCCTCTCCAAGTCATTAAGGTTTGGTGGCTGACATTTGGCAACTCAAAATTCCAGCTCCCTCCACAGATTTTCAATCGGATGAAAGGTGTGGAGACTGGCTAGGCCACTCCAGGACCTTAATGTGCTTCTTCTTGAGCCGCTCCTTTGTTGCCTTGGCCGTGTGTTTTGGGTCATTGTCATGCTGGAACACCCATCCATGACCCATTTTCAATGCCTTGGCTGAGGGAAGAAGGTTCTCACCCAAGATTTGACGGTACATTGCCCCGTCCATCGTCCCTTTGATGCGCTGCAGTTGTCCTGTCCCCTTAGCAGAAAAACACCCCCAAAGCAGAATGTTTCCGCCACCATGTTTCACAGTTGGGATGGTGTTCTTGGGGTCATAGGCAGCATTCCTTCTCCTCCAAACACGGCGAGTTGAGTTGATGCCAAAGAGCTGGATTTTGGCCTCATCTGACCACAACACTTTCCACCAGTCCTCCTCTGCATCATTCAGATGTTCAGTGGCAGACTTCAGACGGGCTGGACATGGGCTTTCTTCAGCAGAGGGACCTTGCGGGCACTGCAGGATTTCAGTCCTTGTCGGTGTAGTGTGTTACCAATTGTTTTCTTGGTGACTGTGGTCCCAGCTGCCTGGAGATCATTGACAAGATCCTCACGTGTAGTTCTGGGATGATTCCTCACTGTTCTCATGATCATTGACACTCCACGAGGCGAGATCTTGCATGGTGCACCAGACCTAGGGAGACTGACACTTGTTTTGTGTTTCTCCCATTTGTGAATGATTGCACCAACTGTTGTCACCTTCTCACCAAGCTGCTTGGCCATAGTTTGGTAGCCCAGTCCAGCCTTGTGTAGGTCTACAATCTTGTCCCTGACATCCTTGGACAGCTCTTTGGTCTTTGCCATGGTGGAGAGTTTGGAATCTGATGGTTTGATGGCTCCTGTGGACAGGTGTCTTTTATACAGGTAACACACTGAGATTAGCAGCACTCCCTTTAAGAGACTGCTTCTAATCTCAGCTTGTTACCTGTATGAGAGACACCTGGGAGCCAGAAATCCTGCTGAATGATAGGGGATCAAATCCTTCTTTCCCTCATGAACATGCAGATCCGTCATCATTTGTTAGACATGCATTTCTTTTGAATTTTGTGTTGCTATTCTGTCTCTCAGTGTTACAATACACCGAACATTCGATTTTTAGACCGATCATTTCTGTGTGAGGGGTGAACATTCAACATCAGCAGGGGAGCAAATACGCATTTCCTTCACTGTATGTGAGCTGGCCTATGTGTTTCTCTCCCAGTGATGACTCTTTGTGCCGGGTGAAGCTGGACTGAACTCACATACAGCTCCGACAAATTTTTTCTCAACTGCACAAGTGCTTCAAGGCTGAAAATCCCCTGGACAGATACACCCCTATTGTGACTCCTTCAGACTGTCACCATGCTTTCACCTATCCCAGGCCAATGGAGAAATCTCCTCGCTGAGTAGATGGGACGTCTCACAGTCCTACAGAGACTTAGAATACATCTACTGAACAGTTTCTCTAGTTACAAGCGTACATAATCACTGAACACACTACTCTGTATGATTGTATGGAGGACATACACACATTTCTTATACATCAACCTAGGTTCTGTTTAACCCCGCGAGCTCCCAAAGCTCCAGAGAACAATTGCTCGTGCTACCGCAGCACAGAGGCTTGGTGGAGATAGGGGGCGATCAGGGCAAAGGAAGACAAAAAATGCTCACTTACCTCCGATGGCCGATCCTATCCCACTTCTGACACCACTTCTGTCAGGAACATCAATTTATGCCGGCCTCCTCCTCCATACAAACATCCAGTTCAAAGTAAATTTCAAAATAAGTGAGCGCTTAAAAACAGCTAATATAAAATCACAAAGTATAAAAGAAGAGAACAGCAGCTGAACACCAAAGAGGTACCATATGAACCTTCTCAATAGAAATGTATACAAGGGAGAGGTGCAGCGCTATCTATATGAATATACCTATATACTTAAATATAAATATAAGTCAATAAAGGTGCTATTATAGTGCAAATGGTGACTAAATGATAAATTCAGTCCATAACGTGCTCAGAATCCAAAAGAGTCCTTTAAGAGCTCCAGTCCCTGGATTCGTGGATAAGGTGATAAAAGTAAGAATTGCGCACTCACCAAATGTGCAATTCAAATGCGCATTAACAGCTGATATTCCAGGGTATATTTAAGTATATAGGTATATTCATATAGATAGCGCTGCACCTCTCCCTTGTATACATCCAGTTCAAAGTACTTTGGGAATAATGCAAGTCAGACATCTGGATGTGTGATGCAAAATGTGACTTCTTTATTATTCATCAAGCTTTAATAATAAATGATAACGCGGCATATTTCAGGTGGTTTCCATAAAGCACCAATCAGAATACAGAATAGAGATTTCAGTAAACTACTCCATGTTGCGTCATAACAAAAATACAACAGGATAGTGACTTCTGTGATTTCTATAAACAAGAAATGTGTGCATAGATACCAGCATTCACATCCCACGGGAACATCTTGTATGTACAACAAACCAGTTAGTAGGCACAATGCAAAAGTGAGTGAACTATTAACCCTTTCATATAGTAGGTGGAGCGAATTACTATGATACTTAGCGCCACCTAAAGGATGAATACGGATTTTTTTTTGTTTTAAATAAATAGTTGGTTTAGTCCTGAGGTTTTATGTCTTTAATGTCTACTATACTCATAAATGTATGAATGTGATCTCCGATACTTGTATGACACCACCCCTAACATAGTACACTAAAAATATGTTGGGGGAGAGAGACAAGCATGTGTCCAGCCATGACAAATTCTGCTGTATTTTAATAAACACTGATTTCCTATAATCATCAGCTCCCTCTAGTGGCCATAATGAAGTATTATTCAAAAACACATCAATCAGGAAAAACAGTTCAATACATTATGGCCACTAGATTGAGCCAATGATCATAGGAAATCACTGTGTGAAATAAAATTACACCATGTGACATGGCTGAATGAATGCTGGTCATATTAGTTCATCTATTCTCTAAGTGGGGTGGTATCTATTGGGCCAATCCCTTTTACAAACCACACATAATATCGCCCTTCAAAGTGAAAACAGAAACGATTTGCACAAAATCAAAGAGTAGAAATATTTTCCGGTGGATCCCCTCTACCCAGACCCCATATGTAGACATAGAACAACAAGCTGTGTTCCCTCTCGTGCCGCACTCCTCCAACCACCCAAACCCACACAGAAGCAAAGGGAAATAATGAGAGGAAAGTTCCCCCCTAGTTTGGGGCGGAGTTCTCCTTCCCTCCTGTTGGGGGATGGGAGAAGGATGGACTGAAGACAGAGAGACGCTTCGGGGTCACCACTGTTCTGTAGAGCCTTGAAATGAAGGACATCAACTTCAGAAGTTCTTGTTGTCTGTGTAAAGTTCCCCGATAACGAGATCTGGGCTCTCCCGGCTTCTAGCTCTGTAACCCGCTATATCATTATCAGGAAACGCAACTCCGACACCCAAGAAGGGCTGAAGTTGTGTCCTTCATTTCCAGGATCTACTGACCACTCTGCACCCCGACATTTACTGCACTTCATCCATGTCTTTGGGGGCCTCTCATCTCCTTATCAACTGTTTCTTCCATGATGAAGATCAGCCATGGAGTATATCTGAGGTATATATCAGGGTGTGCTTCTTCCCCACATGAGAGCTGGGATGTCCAGCAACATTCATCTAGAAGACATTTCCCACACTCAAGGCACTAATACACCTCCAGGGTTGTGTGGTACCCCTGATGTATAGGAAGACAGGACTTCAGTGAGGAACATTTCCCTCACTCAGGACAGGAATGTGGCTTCTCCCATGTGAGATCTCTGATGTTTGGAAAGACTTGACTTCTCTGAAAAACATTTCCCGCACTCAGGACAGGAATACGGCTTCTCCCCCATGTGGCATCCCTGATGTGCGATAAGATGGGATTTCTGTGAAAAACATTTCCCGCACTCAGGACAGGAATACGACTTCTCCCTCGTGTGAGATCTCTGATGTGTGTAAAGATTGGACTTAGCTGAAAAACATTTCCCACACTCAGGACAAGAATACGGCTTCTCCCCAATGTGAGATCTCTGATGTGTGTAAAGATTGGACTTATCTGAAAAACATTTCCCGCACTCAAAACAGGAATATGGCTTCTCCCCTGTGTGAGATCTCTGATGTGTGTAAAGATGGGACTTATCTGAAAAACATTTCCCGCACTCAAAACAGGAATATGGCTTCTCCCCTGTGTGAGATCTCTGATGTCTGGAAAGATTGGACTTCTGTGAAAAACATTTCCCACACTCAGGACAGAAATATGGCTTCTCTCCTGTGTGAACTCTTTGATGTTTGTAAAGACTGGACTTCACTGAAAAACATTTCCGGCACTCAGGACAGGAATATGCCTTCTCCCCGGTGTGAGATTTCTGATGTATGTAAAGATTGGACTTCTGTGAATAACATTTCCCACACTCAGGACAAGAATACGGCTTCTCCCCTGTGTGAGATCTCTGATGTGTGTAAAGATTGAACTTATCTGAAAAACATTTCCCACACTCAAGACAGGAATACAGCGGCTTCTTCCCCGTGTGAGATCTCTGATGTTTGGAAAGATTGGACTTCACTGAAAAACATTTCCCACACTCAGGACAGGAATATGCCTTCTCCCCAGTGTGAGATCTCTGATGTGTGTAAAGATTGGACTTAGCTGAAAAACATTTCCCGCACTCAGGACAGGAATACGGCTTCTCCCCTGTGTGAGATCTCTGATGTGTGTAAAGACTGGACTTATGTGAAAAACATTTCCCACACTCAGGACAGGAATATGGCTTTTCCCCTGTGTGAGATCTCTGATGTGTGTAAAGACTGAACTTCAATGAAAAACATTTCCCACACTCAGGACAGGCATATGGCTTCTCCCCCGTGTGAGTTCTCTGATGTTTGTAAAGAATCGACTTCTTTGAAAAACATTTTCCACACTCAGGACAGGAATACTGCTTCTTCCCTGCGTGAGATCTTTCATGTGAATTAAGGTTGGATTTATAATGGAAACATTTCCCGCACTCAGTACAGGAAAACCTCTTCCCTGTTGGAAGGCCGGCCCGGTCCCGCACAGTCTGAGGTTCCTCAGGATACGAGGAATCCGATGGTCCATCTACACTGGGTGGTGCCGGATGGACATTGGAGGGAGCCGGGTTTTCTCCTGGACTATACTGTGTGATGTCCTCATCTTCTACTTTCCAGTCTGGAGACAAAGTGAGACAATCCTCGGAGGTTTTCCTCATCTCCCGGCCATGGACTAAAATACAAAGACAAAAAGGATTACTAGACAGGAGCTGATTGGTTCCCCCATACCAGAAAGACAGTGAGAGATCCAATGAGAACTTTATCATCTGGACCAATCAGTGAGCAGTATGGGTGGAGGAATGGATTTAGTGTTCATGACCCACCTGTGCTGATCTCTGTAGGAGTGTCCTCCTCTATAAATGTCCCCGTTATTCCATCCTCCTCCATAGACTGCTGATCATCCCTCACATACGCCTCTTCTTCTTCTGCTTTCACCTCAAATTCTATATCGATTGGATCTCCACTCTAAATCAAGGAAATGAGAGAAAATATCATCTGTAAAATATAAGGTCACATAAAATATCCACAAATTGTCTGTACAAGTCCATGTTCTAGATGCTCCATCCCACCAACCTTGTAATAGTGAGGGATGGTGTGACCTTCCTGTGTGGAATCCCGGGAATACAGAGGACGGGGACATCTCTCTGGTGGGTTCCTGGTATTAGGTGGCTCCATCATATCCTTGTGTCCTTCTGAAAACTCCTCCATCACTCCATACTCCTCATCCTCCTCTTTATACTCTTCTTTACCATCAATATTATCATCCCCGAGGATTCCACTCTGAAAGATATAATAAAACATTCATTGTAACAAACATGCTGTGTATAAATCACAACTACCAATAATTGTCATCATCTACCTGATGATGGTGAGGGATGGTGTGACCTTCCTGTGTGGAATCCCGGGAATACAGAGGACGGGGACATCTCTCTGGTGGGTTCCCATGACTGGATCCATCTGTAGGAAACACACACACTGACTGAATCCATTGTTTCTATGTGTTTATCAGATGATGGGGGATCTAGGTGGATCCTCCGTACTGCTCTCTCCTTTACAATAAAGTCTCCTCTTACCCGGTGATGTGAGGGGCGGCTGATTGTCCATCATGACGTCCTTGTAGAGATCCTTGTGTCCTTCTAAATACTCCCACTCCTCCATGGAGAAATAGACAGTGACACCCTGACACCTTATAGGAACCTGACACACACAATGATACAGTCACCATCCAGACACATCCCTTGTCTGTTACTGGAGAATGTCCCAGAATTCCCGGCACCGCTCACCTCTCCTGTCAGCAGCTCCATCATCTTCTTGGTGACTTCTAGAATCTTCTGCACGTTGTGTCTCTCAGGGTTTAGGGAGTCACATGGAGGCACTGTGATGGTCATATGATCACCTGACTTCAGAAGAGGAAATCTCTGTATTGAGGAACCAATAGGAATATCATGTTAGAATCCCAGAATCCTCTTCACCTCTCCGGTCAGGTATGTTTTATTAATAAATATAAGAGTAATGTCATGTGACCTCCCAGAATCCTCCTCACCTCTCCGGTCAGGTCTGTGTTTTATTAATAGAGATGAGAGTGATGTTATGTGACCTCCCAGAATCCTCCTCACCTCTCCGGTCAGGTCTGTGTTTTATTAATAGAGATGAGAGTGATGTCATGTGACCTCCCAGAATCCTCCTCACCTCTCCGGTCAGGTCTGTGTTTTATTAATAGAGAAAAGAGCGATGTCATGTGACCTCCCAGAATCCTCCTCACCTCTCCGGTCAGCAGGTAGATGATCTCCAGGGTGAGGTTTAGTATCTTCTCAGTCATGTGACTCCGGTCCTCCTCCATCCTCATTGGTGCCATCATGTGATCTATACAGGTCTCCTTGTAGACGGATAACTTTGGGAAATGAAAGTAAGAATGATTTGGATGGTATTGGTCACACAATAATAGGATGTGGATGTGAGGGGGGAATAGGAGGGTTGCTGGACATTGAAGAACTACTCCCCCCATGGGAAGACATTTAATCTGAACTGTTTAGTGTTTGCTACATCTTGGAGGTCCTGGGACAATCTTGACCTGCCAGATCAGAAATCCCCTTTTCTCTGTTGGGTTTGTTTGGTCTCTGAACTGGTTTTGATGAGTATTAGATCTGCAGACAAGGAATGATAAATATGATCCTTCCTATGACCTGTTTGCTCTGAGGCAGTGCTGTGAGGTCAATGTCGGCTCATCATGATGTCCAGGAAGGGGAACTTGCTGACTTTTGGCCGGATTTGCTGACTTTAATAGCCAGAACTCTGACTGCAAGGCTCCAATCTCTAGCAGCCTGCTGACTGACAGGAGTGATGTCACTGTCACTCTCTGCAGTAAGAGAAGGGATTGGATGGGATAGCAGGAGGATCCTACTGGTGTAATAGAGAGCTCTGGGGGAGGAGTCTGTTCTCTTCCCTCCAATGACAGCCCATCGTGGGTAGGAAGAGAACAACATAAGGGAAGGGTTAGTTCATTCATTGCCAAGTATACTGTGATATCCAGGACATTGTACAGAGTGGTGGTGGGTTCCTGGGGCTTTGAATTCCAGCACCGGGCACTGCCAGAGCCTGTGTCATGGGAAGGTATTGAAGTGTCTCCTGAAGATGTTCAGCACTGACCCCTGACTACCTTTTAGTCGATAATACACCAACAGACCTCCTCTAAGAACAAGTGCCCACCAAGGGGGGAAAGACTGCCCTCCTTCATTCCACTTGGTATACTGGAAAACAATGAGATGGTAAGAAGGTGAAGGTTGTCTTCCTTTCCTGATAGGAGTTCTGTAAGGAGGTCTGGAAAGTAAATACAGCAATGTAAGGGGCCCTATGCTCCATACTCCTGACCCCGGCACTCCATCATTGTGTTGGCTGCATAGTGTAATGATTGCCCATTGGCTGCCTGTGTAGTGTCATCATTGCCCTTTGTAGGCCATGTATGGTCAGGATGGTCCTTGTCTTGTCTATTTATTGTCAGTGCTGTTTGTTTAGAGGACCATATTACTAGAATTTATCTCCACAATGAGGAGAATGTTCCGGCCCCGGAAGTGGGGGAATGTTCTGCCCCTGAAGGGGTTCATCTGGGTTCCCACACTATATATGTGTGTATCATCATCTGCTGGAGATGGAAGAGGACGGACATGACTATGGAGGAAGAGGACGGACATGACTGTGGAGGAAGAGGACAGATGTGACTGTGGAGGAAGAGGACCGACATGACTGTAGAGGGAGAGGACGGACGTGACTGTGGAGGAAGAGGACCGACATGACGGGGGTTAAATAGGAAAAAACATCTTATTACCTCCTCTGCTGTCACGTCCAGCAACGTCTCTGATATGATTCCCCTCCGTCCCTGACATCACTTCCTGTCTGTGCCTGACATCACTTCCTGTCTGTGCCTGACATCACTTCCTGTCTGTGCCTGACATCACCTCCTGTCTGTGCCTGACATCACTTCCTGTCTGTGCCTGACATCACTTACTGTCTGTGTCTGACATCACTTACTGTCTGTGTCTGACATCACTTCCTGTCTGTGCCTGACATCACTTCCTGTCTGTCCCTGACATCACTTCCTGTCTGTCTTCCATATAGACTTCCTGTGTGAGTATAGGTGAGATACCCACCTTGTGGAGATCAGAGGAACTGCAGCCCCGAGATCCATCCCATAATCCCCCTTCCTGTATAATATGTACCTTACAGGGATACTACGGGAGATGAAACATTACTGAATAAAGGAAGAAGAAATAAATGTAACTCTTATGTAACCAACTGTTCAACAAACATCTCTTATTACATATAGAAAAGTCTTACAAACACAGAACACAAAATACAAATGTATAGCTAATGAGAGCGATCCCGCCAAACCTGATCCTTCTGGGGGGGACAATGCAAAAATATATATCAATCCAATCATAATGACATCATCTTCTGGGAGTGTCTGCACATCCATCCATTTCATACACATTTCATTGTCTCAGCAGATCTCCTGCAGCCTATTAGCACCCATTTCCCTCTCTATGTCTCAGCAGATCTCCTGCAGCCTATTAGCTCCCATTTCCCTCTCTGTGTCTCAGCGGGTCTCCTGCAGCCTATTAGCTCCCATTTTCCTCTCTATGTCTCAGCGGATCTCCTGCAGCCTATTAGCACCCATTTCCCTTTCTATGTCTTAGCGGATCTCATGCAGCCTATTAGCACCCATTTCCCTCTCTATGTCTAAGCAGATCTCCTGCAGCCTATTAGCGCCCATTTCCCTCTCTATGTCTCAGCAGATCTCCTGCAGCCTATTAGCTCCCATTTCCCTTTCTATGTCTCGGCAGATCTCCTGCAGCCTATTAGCACCCATTTCCCTTTCTATGTGTTGGATTTTAGACACATACAATACTTCTTTAGTGTCTTGAGACGATTATGAATGAAGAGCTGTTGAAATAAAAAATGAAGTGTGATTTTATTCTATCACACAATGGTGTAAGATAACAATGTAAAGCGTATCATGAACAGTTCCATGGAGATACAACTACTGTAGAAATAACAATGTAAAGCGTATCATGAACAGTTCCATGTAGATACAACTACTGTAGAGATAACAATGTAAAGCGTATCATGAACAGTTCCATGGAGATACAACTACTGTAGAAATAACAATGTAAGTGTATCATGAACAGTTCCATGGAGATACAACTACTGTAGAAATAACAATGTAAAGCGTATCATGAACAGTTCCATGGAGATACAACTACTGTAGAGATAACAATGTAAGCGTATCATGAACAGTTCCATGGAGATACAACTACTGTAGAAATAACAATGTAAAGCGTATCATGAACAGTTCCATGGAGATACAACTACTGTAGAGATAACAATGTAAAGCGTATCATGAACAGTTCTGTAGCTGCCGCCTGGCCACAGTACATTGCGGGTGGGAAGCGGGTAATCTAGGACTAAGGATTCCAAGCTCACTCCTTGGGCCATGATATCATCCAGGCAAGAAATGTAAGTTCTGTGTTCCAATTATGAGGTGACAACAGCATAGAGTGCTTTCAGGATAATGGACAAAGGTAGACAAGCATTGCATGCTGTTGTTGTGTGAAGCAAGTCTGTCTCCTTTTTTATTACAGATAATACATTTTGTTTGGCTTTTTCTACATTGTTCCCCAATCCTGACATTCGTGGCCTCCTGGGCTGGATGTGCCGCTGGATCCAGGCCCTGGAGCAAGCCCTGGAGGTGGAACCAGACGAGGACCAGCCCAGCCTTGGAGACTATTTCAGGCAGCAATTTTAGTTTAGTTACAATTTTTTATGATGTTTTATAGTTTTCTATTGATTGTTGGTAATAAATGTTCTATTTCTCTTGGACAGTGCCCTGTGTTGTGGCCTCTTCAGCCTTTGCAGGTCGGCAATCTTCTTCATTGCAGTTGGAGCTGATCTGCATGTCCCTAAAGCATTGCAGGACTCTGCTAGCTCCAGCTGCACTGGACAATCTTGCTTACCTGGAATGTCTGGTAATGTCCAAACGAAGTGTTTTCTGGCAAGTCCAGCTTTAGGACTGTAGCAGATAGGATTGCATGTTTCCGAGAGGTAAACCAGCTCCTTCCATCCTAAGCTGGGATACATAAAGATTGAAGTTGTCTGCTTGCTGTCTGCAGCTACTCCCAATCTTGGTTTGCTTTCTTTTGTGAAATGCTGCAACAGTTTACACAGAACACTCCATTCACGTTACATTGTTCACGTTTGGAGTAGCTCTTCATTCCATCCAGGGACTTCTACATAGTTTGGTGGAGTGTAGTTGTGCAGACTGCCAAAAGGGGGGTGCAACCAAGTAGACAATGTGTGGGGGGATCCTGTGGCCCAACTCTGTCAAGATGTTTCCCATCACATCATCTCTAGTTGGGATTGGCATTACACAGAAGTCACATGACTTGAAAGCTGCTCTTGGAAGGACTATCAGTTATGGATGAGACCAGTTACATGCAATGTCCCCCAGAAAAGAAGGGGCCCTAATGGGCAAATTGTCTATCTGCTCCACACATACCACTTGGATCCAACTTGTTGCTCATTCACATGTTAGTGTTTTGACAACAAGAGGTGAGGAGGGAATGAAGTGAGGAACAAGTGTCCACTGGGCACATAAATTCCATAGGCACACACGTCTAGAATCAGGCAGCTAAAGATCCTATTGTTATGATCCGCCAGGTGGTGCCTCAGGCTGCCCACTTGACAGACCTACCCAGAGCGTGGAGTCTAAGCCCCGGTCTGTGCTTTCACCAGGGCCCCTGATGGTGGGGATGGACTTGTAACAGACCAGGGCCAGGTCACGACCTCCGAGCAGGCCCACCAGTGGCAGAGGGAGCCTCCGGGGATGTATGCAAGTACCGGGAGAGCCAGATGTGAGAAGGACGGCGGACCTAGCAGGATGGTCACGAGCCGTGGTTCCGTGGGGTAGCGAGGTATCGAATCGGCAGGTGAAGAGTAGTCAGGTCACACGCAGGGTCAGCAGGATAAGTCAGTCCACAGAATGGTCAAACAAGCCGGGGGTCAGGAAAGGAGAAGGCAGAGTAGTCAGGGCAATCCGGGTCAAATCACAGGAGAAGGCAGCGTAGTCAGGGCAATCCGGGTCAAATCACAGGAGAAGGCAGCGTAGTCAGGGCAATCAGGGTCACTATACAGGTGCAGAAACTTCAGGATCACAGATAGACCTTGCGGCAATTTAGGACAGTGCAGGGCATCTTTAAATAGTGCGCCCTGCACTGTCATTGGCCGCCCGAGGCACGCCCGCGGCTCCTACTGTGCATGCGCGGCGTCCTGTCAGCCGCGGCCCGCCGAGACCTAGTGCCTGTGTCCCGGCGTGAGCTGTTGCAAGTGCACGTGCGCCGGGAGAGGTGCCGCGATTCCTGACATTGCCCCCCCCCCTATGGGCACCCTCCGGGAGCCCCACTGATCTCTCCACCGCGGGTGGCAACGAAAGAATTCCCAGATGAGCCTGGGTGCGTGAATATTCTGGGTGGGTTCCCACGAGTTCTCCTCAGGGCCATAACCCTTCCATTTTATCAGAAACTGCGTCTGGCAGATAAAACCCCCCTCTTTCGGCAACTGAGGATAGTTTCTACTTTATATTCTTCCTGTTCACCTATGGTGACCGCCTCGGGAGGTCTGGATTCACGGTCCGGGAAGGGATCCGGTCTGGATGGTTTCAGGAGAGACACATGGAACACCGGGTGTATTTTGAAGGTTCGTGGAAGCTCGAGTTCGTAGGCCACCTCGTTGATTACCCGTTTAACGGGCCAATGTACTTTGGTCCTAGCTTCCTTGAAGGACACAGCATCTTCAAGTTGGTCGTAGCCAGCCAAACCTGATCACCTGGTTGGAGCAGTAACTCTCCTCTTCTTTTCCTGTCAAACGCCTTTTTACTGTCTTCTTGGGCTTTTGCGATGGCCCCCTGAATTGTTTTGTTATTGACAGAGAAGAAATTCAAGACATCCTGAGACGCAGGTACCGGATTTTCGGGCAGCAGATCAGGGAGGAATGTGGGGTGATATCCGTAATTGGTGAAGAACGGGGATTGTCCTGTGGCTGAGTGATTCGAGTTGTTGTAGGCAAATTCTGCGGAAGGCAACAGCATCAGCCAGTCATCCTGAAGGTAGGATGTGTAGCATCTTAGGTACTGTTCTAGCGTCTGGTTGGTCCTTTCCGTTTGCCCGTTGGTCTGAGGATGGTAAGCGGATGAAAGTGACAGCTTGATTCCCAGCGCTTTACATAAGGCGTTCCAGAACCTTGATGTGAACTGGACTCCCCGATCCGACACTATATCTTCGGGAACCCCATGAAGCCTCACTACTTCTTTAATGAAGATCCGTGCTGTCTCCGGCGCCGATGGTGTCTTTTCCAGAGGCATGAAATGAGCCATCTTCGAGAAGCGATCGACGATCACCATTATTGCAGTGTAGCCTTGAGATGGTGGGAGTTCGACCACAAAATCCATGGCTATCATTTGCCAGGCTCGTTTGGGTATTGGCAATGGACGCAACAATCCCCATGCCCTGCTCCTGGAGGGCTTGTTCCTTTGGCAGGTGGGGCAGGTTTGGACGTAGCGTTCGCAGTCCTTAATCATGTTTGGCCACCAGAACGAGCGCTGCAGTAGTTCCTGAGTTTTCGTAACCCTGAAGTGACCCGCCATTGGATGGTCGTGGCAGTGCCCCAGGACCAAGGTTCAAACTCCTTCTGGGACCACGATCCAATCTTCCTTCCAAAACAGACCCTCGCGGTTCTGGAGAGGCGACCCAGACGGGACTGGCAGTCCTACGGAAGCATCGATAAGTCTGGAGCGAAGTTCCATTTGCAGAGCGAGGAAGCTTCCGGAAGGTAAGATTGTGTCAGGTAACACTGCATCATCGGGGTCCTCAAACATGCAGGACAGAGCGTCTGGTTTAGTATTCTTAGAACAGGGTCGGTACGTGATATGAAATACAAACCGAGAAAAGAAAAGAGCCCATCTCGCCTGGCGAGGTCTCAGTCATTTTGCCGTTCTTAAATACTCGAGGTTCTTATGATCCGTGAATATAAGGATTGGGTGTGTGGCTCCTTCCAGTAAATACCTCCATTCTTCTAGAGCGGATTTAATAGCCAGGAGCTCCCTCCGAGGAGTCCTTGGAATCCTCGGGGGGGGGGGCGGAGCCTGACTATGGCGGCTGAGGAGAGCTCGAGGTAGGAACTCTCGGATTAGCTCCGCTGTCCGATCCCCCTCAGGCCCCCATGGAAATGTAAAAACCAGCAGGGTGAGACCTACCTATGCTTAGTGGGTACCCTGGGAAGAGTGGTGGACCGTGAGAGAGGAGACCTTGGAGCCGGAGATTAGCTGGTGTGCAGCCCTGCAGTGACGGCGTGTCTGGTGCCGGGAGGTGAGGGGGCGCGGCTCGAGTGCATGGCCGGCCGCTATGCATCTCTGGGAGTCGAGGAAGCCGGCCGGCATCTGACAGGAGGAGGGAGAGACGCTGAACTCTGTGTCGGCCAGCTGCCCCAGAGCCCTGAAGTGCGGTGGTGAGGTGAGAGACAGTGTGGCTGACAGAGAGAGCAGAGGAAATAACAGCCCTCTGCTCTACAAATCCCTCCACCACAATTCCCAGAGTCCAGCGTTCCACAACGTTCCACAGCCCCCTCCACCATAACTCCCAGTGGGTTCACAGCCCCCTGCTCTACAACTCCTGGCGTTTTATAGCCCTCTACACCACAACTCTCAGCGTACATAGCCCCCTGCATCACAACTCCTAGCGTGCCACAGCCCCCTACATCACAACTCCCAGCGCTCAACAGCACCCTTGTACTACAGCTCCCAGAGCTATACAGCCTCCTCCATTATTTCAACCCCCAGAGCGTTACTCAGAAGAGCATGGAGAAAAGTCCTGGAGGGTCCCCCTAAGAGGAAGAGAGCGGACCTGCTGAAGGAATTGGAGGAAGGAGCCTGGAGCCGTCTCACGAGAAGCGTTGGTGGGGTGAGTGAGTCTGGCGGTGGCCCTAAACACAAAAACTGTATAGAGTTGGAGGAAAGCCGGGAGAGAAAGAAAAGAAAAGGGGGGGACCCCCAGAGAATGAGAATAAGAATAAAAAAACAAGGAGATAAACGCAAGGCGCAGGCAAAGGCATACAGAAGGGCGGGAAGATAAAGCTGGGAATTCTATCTCTACACCTCATTAATTTTTTCGTTTTGCAAAGTATAAGTCTATAAGAGAAATAAAGGTTACACAAGAAATGAAAAATAAAAGTGCAAAGGGAACTGGGCCTAAAGGGACACAAACGGGGACAATTAAAAAGTACACATCCCAGGGAAATGTGACCCCAGAAAGGCCCCAGAGCAGAGAAGACAAAGGAGAGTCTGATTTAAGTATGCAAAATAGTCCTAAACAGTCAATGGGACTGGATATCAGTAATCAACAAATATCAGAGACAGAAACAGAATTACAAATCCCAAATAAAAGAGAGATGACAGAAATGTTCAAAGATCTGGAGAGAACAATAAAGCAAGAAATGGTAAAAATTCGGAATGATCTGGGGCAGTTGTTGTTAAGAGTGGAAGAAACGGAGCAGAAAGTTAAAAACCAGACCCAGATTATTTCCGAATTAGAGAAGAAGATAATTAATATGGAAAAAACTCAGGAAAAATTGCAGTATAAGGCGGAAATTCAAGAAAATAGAGAAAGAAGGAGAAATATAAGGATAAGAGGGGTATCGGAAAGTTTAAAAGGGGAAATACTAGAAGAGATGGTCTGTAAAATACTGAACTTTATAATGGGAAATTCTGAAATCGAAAGGACTAATATAGAAGGAATCTCTAGAAACGGGAAACTCCAGGGGAATCATGAGAAAGACAGGCCGAGAGACATACTTGTAAAATTTTATGAATTATAACAAAGGGAAAAAATCTGGAGGAACACTAAGGGAAAACCAGTAATAAAGAATGGAGAAATGGATATTCAAATATATGCGGACTTGTCATCAGAGACTCTCCGGAGGAGGAGAGTTCTGAGGCCTTTGCTGGAGCAGTTGAAAAAACAGAAGGTGCAATACAGATGGGGAGTTCCGGAGTGTTTAATAGGATGGAAAAATGGAATAACAGCCCATTTGAGGTTCCCAGAGGACTTGAGAAACTTTTGCAATAGACTTGAAATGCAGAAAATTGAAATAAGGGGTTGGGAAGAAGAATTTGGGGAAGAAAGAGTAGAGGGAGGGGAGGGAGGGTGGAGACGGATGGGGGAGAGGGGGAGGGGCGGGGAGGGAGAGTGAAGGGGAGAGGTTTTTTTTTTTTGTTTTTTTTTTTTTGTTTCTCTCTTTCTTCTTGCTCCCTTTTCGTCGCCTCTCTTTATTTATTTTTTTTTTCTCTTCCCCTTATCCCTCCATCTTGACTCCTTTTTCCTTCTATAGAGAGATGAGTAGAGAGGGGGTCAAGGGGGGGACCTGGATGGAGGGGAGCCTGTCCATGGGAAGAGTAAAGCCCTAAGGTTTAAGTCAAAGGTGGATGCTACTTCCACAAATGACGGTTAGGCAAAGTAAAGGCCTAAAAAGAGGGGGGAGGGAGGCGGGGAGAGGTGGTGTGGGAGGGGGAGGGTGGGGAGGGAGAGGAAAGGGAATGGGGGGAGTATTGGGAGAAGGGGGGAGGGAGAGGGATAGAGAAAAGGGTAGAGGGATAAAAACGCTCTATAGGAATAAGAAAGAGGAAGGGAAGGAGGAAGAGGGAGACGGAAGGAAAAGAGTAAGATGGAAGAAATCCAATATATAACCTATAATGTAAAAGGGTTAAGCTGCCCAGGAAAGAGATTCAGGTTATTTAAAGAACTTCAACATAGAAAATCCTCAGTGGTATTCTTGCAGCAAACACATCTAGAGATAGAGTCGAAGGTTAGACTGAAGACTAGACATTTTCCAACATGGTTCTATGCGGATTCACCAACTAAAAGAGCAAAAGGAGTTGCTATAGGCTTCGCAAAGAATATGAGGTTCGAGGTGGAGGAGAGATTAACGGATCCGGAGGGAAGGTTTTTATTTTTGAGAGGAAAACGTCAGGGAATTGAGTGTACAATAGCAAATATATATAGCCCAAATAAGAGACCAGAGAGGTTTATGAGAGAAGTACTGAAGAGATTGATGGATTTTAAAAGTGGGTGCATGATATTAGCGGGAGATTTTAACATCTGCATGGACCCACGGATAGATACCACTTCCTCTGTGAGGAGGGAAGAAAGCAAATCTTTGAGAATGTTAAAGAAACTGATGCATGAGTGTCAGTTGGTGGACATCTGGAGAATTAGGAATATGAAGGAGAGAGACTATACTTTCTTTTCGCACGTACACGAGACTTATTCTAGATTAGATTACATATTAGTAGAACACCGAGTGATAGAGTCGGTGGTAGAAGTAAAAATTGAAGGAAGCACCCTGTCGGATCATGCCCCAGTTGCTATGAAGTTAAGTTGGGGTAGAGAAGGGAGAGAAGGCTATGTATGGCGGTTGAATGAGGCACTTATCATGGAGGAAGAGATTGGTCAAAGAATTGAGAGAGAAATTGAATGGTTTTTCGAGGAGAATGAAACAGAGGATGTGTCGGTTGCAACGGTGTGGGAAGCACATAAAGCTTACATCAGAGGCCTACTTATTGCAATGGGGGCAAAAAAGAAAAAAGAAAGGAGAGAAAAGATAAATAGATTATTAAATGAAATATATGATCTTGAACAGGTGCATAAAAGGGAAAGAACTAAGGAGATAATGCAGAGGTTAATAAAGAAGAAAGAAGAATTAGAGAATGTAATGGAGGAGGAAAAAAGAAGAGTCTTTAATAAAATAACAAGTGAAAGGTACAGATGGGGAGATAGGCCGGGAAAGTATTTAATGAGAACTTTAAGACAAAAGAAAAATAGAAATTATATTGAGAAAATAAGAAACCCTAAGGGGGAATTTGTACACTCAACCAAGGATATTGCTAGAATATTTAAAGAGTACTATAATGAGTTGTATAATATCATACCTCAGGATACGTTCAGGAAAACGGAAACAGTAAATAGAGAGAAAAGAAAGATATACTTAGAGGAGGCAGGCCTACCGAAATTAAGAGAAACACAACTGAACTCTCTAGAGGCAGAAATAACCACAGAGGAAATAAAATTAGCATTAGAAAGCATGGCGGGAGGGAAAAGCCCAGGCCCGGATGGATATACGGCCAAATACTATAAAAAATATAAAGAGCTTTTAATTCCCAAAATGAAGACTTATATGAACGCCTTGGGGAACGGGATGAAGATAAGGGGAGAGTCTTTACAGGCGAATATAGTATTGATACAGAAGGAAGATAAAGATCCCTCACAATGTGCGAGTTATCGTCCCATAGCGCTGCTGAATGTAGACACGAAAATATATGCAAAGGTTCTGGCAAATAGACTGAAAGAACTGATGCCGGAGTGGGTACATGGAGACCAGGTGGGGTTTGTCTCGGGAAGAGAGGGTAGAGATAATGCTCTGAGATCACTGTTGCTTATACAGGAGGGCAAAAAAGGGAAAACCCCAATGATACTGATGTCGATAGATGCTGAGAAGGCATTCGACAGAGTGAGTTGGGGTTTTATGATGGACACTCTGGAAGCGTTGGGAGTGGGAGATAGAATGAGAGGGTGGATTGGAGAGTTGTTTAGAGGGCCTACCGCTACCATAATGGTAAATGGAGGAAGATCAGAGTACTTTAAGATGTCAAATGGTACAAGACAGGGATGCCCATTGTCCCCACTGCTATACGTATTGTCACTGGAGCCCTTATTGTCCATGATTAGGAAGAACATAGACATAAAAGGAATAAAGATAGGTGATAGAGAACACAAGGTAGTGGCCTATGCGGACGACCTGATGTTTTGTGTTGGAAACCCTAGAACATCACTTCCAAATTTAATGAAAGCATTGAGGGAGTATGGAGACCTGTCGAACCTGAAAATTAATCCGACAAAGACCGAAATCTTAAACATAAATCTCAAAAACAGTGAAAAAGAAAGACTACAAGAGGAATTCCCTTTCCTTTGGAGAGACAAAGAATTAAAATATCTAGGAATAAAATTATCAACCTCAAATAAAAACCTTTATAAAGCCAATTATATAATATTATTAAATGAAATTAAGGAGGAGCTGAGGAGGGTGGGAAATGGAAATCCATCGTGGATAGGCCGTATAAATTTGATAAAGATGGTAATTGTCCCCAAAGTATTATATAAATTTCAAATGATCCCAATCAAACTCCCAGAGGCATATTTTAAAGAACTGAAGAAAATGATAATAAAATGTATATGGAGGAATAAAAAGCCTAGAATAGGGTATGAAACGTTGACTAGAAGTAAAGAAAGAGGAGGACTGGGGGTACCAGATTTTAGGAGATATTACAAAGCGGGGATTATTGCAAGAATCTTCGATTGGATTCATAATCCGGAGAAAAGTTGGGTCAAAATTGAGAAAACACTGAGTGGAATAAGTTTGAGTAATAGTATCTGGGTGCCTACACAATACAGAGAATTAGAGGAGAGCACAAGCACGTACACTCTTATTGTTTTAAAAGAATGGGATTTATTACACAGACAAAAGGGGTGGGTTTTTAATTCACAACTAATACCACTTAGGAACACAAAATATTTCATCCCGGGTAAAGATAGTATAGCAGGGAAATGGATTATAAAACAGGAGGCGCAATTGAGAGATATAATGGTAGGAGAGGAAATTGGGTCATATGAGGATATGGAGGAAAGAAAGGGTGAAGTCTTTAATAAGATGGATAGATTAAGATATTACCAACTGAAGAACTTTTTTGAAAGCCTTCCAAAACCTATAAGAACTAGAAAAGACTGGAATCCATTTGAGAGAATTTTTGAGTCACGGGGAAATGGTAGACACGGAACGGCAAAAATACATAAGATATTAATGGAACTTGACACAGACACAAAATTAATGTACATAGAGAAATGGGAAAGAGATATGGGAAGAATAATAGAGGAGGAGGAGAAGAAGAAGATGTTCACATTAATTCACGAAAATATTAGCATGAGAAAAGTGGAAATAAATTATAAATGTTTGAATAGATGGCACATTACCCCTTACCTGGAGCACAAGATGAATACGGAAATTTCACAGATGTGTTGGAGAGATTGTGGAGAGGTGGGCACGTGGTATCATATGTGGTGGGAGTGTCCAGAAATACAGGTGTTCTGGCGAAGGATAGTTTACTTGATAAGTAAGATTACTAAAATTAACATAGGATTAGACCCAGAATTATGCCTCCTCCATATCTCAGAACTCCCAGTCAAAGTATATAAGAGGTCAGGGATATGGTACTACTTAACCGCAGCAAAGAGTTTGATACCCAGGTACTGGAAGAAAAGAGAGGTGCCAACTGAAGAAGACTGGATGGGTAGAGTAAACCAGATTTCTGGGACAGAAAGATTGTATTATACGCACGAGGATAAGTTGGAGAGGTACAATAAAAAATGGAAAGGATGGGGAGAATATAAAGAAATGGCGAAAAAGGTGAAGAGATAAGGTCCTGGGTAGTCGGTTTAGAATTGGATTTAGGAATAACAGAATCATATGGAGTAAATGAGAGAAGAGAGAATATGGAGCGTGGGAAGGTGAGGGAGGGAAGGGAGGGGACGGGGAGAAGGAGGGGCGGGTATACGGGAGGGGGGGATGGTATGAAAAGAAAGTTATATATAGGAATAAATTTTATAAGGAGAAAATATGTTTCTGATAAATATTTTAATAGATATATTGAAATGACTTGTATATGATTTAAAAATTAATAAATATTTATAAAAAAAAAAAAAAAAATAGCCAGGAGCTCCCGATCTCCAATATCGTAATTTCTTTCCGCCAGCGTCAACTTCCTGGAGAAGAACGCCACAGGATGCAGTAGCTCCTTGGTACCATTCCTTTGGAACAGAACCGCTCCTACCGCGTTTTCGGAGGCGTCCACTTCCAAAACATATGGGAGCAAAGAATCCGGATGGCAGAGAATGGGAGCAGAGGTAAACAATTTCTTGAGCGTTTCTAACGCCGTCTGAGCTTCGGGAGTCCACTTAAAGCGGATCCCTTGTTTAGTCAGTTGCGCGATTGGGGAGACCAGACCGGAGAAGTTCCTAACAAACTTTCTATAAAAGTTTGAAAACCCAATGAACCGCTGTACCCCCTTCTTATCGGCGGGTATTGGCCAATCTAGGATAGCCGTGACTTTCTGGGGATCCATCGTGACCCCTGCGGGAGAGAAGACCAGTCCCAAGAAAGTAATTTTGCGCTGTTCGAAACAGCATTTTTCTGCCTTGGCGTATAGTACGTGTTGACGTAACCGTTCCAACACCCGTAACACGTGACTTCGATGAACCTCCAGTGAGGGAGAGAAAATTAGGATGTCATCCAAATAGACAACCACGAAAACATCGAGGAAGTCCCGAAAAACGTTGTTGATAAAATGTTGGAAGGTTGTCGGGGCGTTACAGAGCCCGAACAGCATCACCAAATACTCAAAGTGACCGTATCTCGTACGAAAAGCCGTCTTCCACTCATCCCCCTCCTTGATACATACAAGGTTATATGCCCCCCGCAGATCTAATTTAGTAAAAATCATTGCTGACCTCAATCTCTGGAGGAGCTCGGGGACTAGGGGTAATGGATAGCGATTTTTTACCGTGATCTTATTCAGATCACGGTAGTCTATGCAGGGCCGCAATGATTTGTCCTTTTTTTCTACAAAGAACAACCCGGCCCCGGCTGGGGATGTGGACGGGCGAATAAATCCTTTCTGAAGGTTTTCATCAATATACTCCCTCAGTACTCCCGACTCCAATTCCGATAGAGGAAAGATACGGCCAAACGAGATTTCAGATCTGGGTAGGAGGTCTATGGGGCAATCGTATGAACGGTGCGGGGGAAGAATGTCTGCTCCTCGCTTACTGAATACGTCTAAGAAGTCATGGTAGGCCGGTGGAATAACCTGAGACAGATCGGTATCACCATCCAAGCACAGAAGAAACCGGGGAGCCACGGACCCTGTGACGTGGCAGTGACTCAGACAGTATGGTGACCGAAATTGAACTGTTCACTTCTCCCAATCAATCTGGGGGTTATGGGCCCGCAGCCAAGGGAACCCCAGAATGATTGGAAAAAGGGGGGATGCAATGGCATCCAGACGGAGGAACTCTTGGTGATGGTCTGCCATCATGGTAAAAATAGGAGGTGTCTCCTGGTCCACCACCCCTGATTTTATGCTAGACCCATCTGCCAAGAAGATGTTAAACCCCCTTTCTTTGGTCTGGAGAGGGATCTTTTGCCGGTGAGCAAAAGTAAGATCGATGAAACAACTACATGCTCCCGAGTCAACGATTGCGGTCACCGACAAGGTTCCTCCAGGGAGCTGTAAAGACACAGGTATCGCCAGGTAACTAGACAGATCACCCTCTTCTGCAGGTAAGGGAAAAGAAAAGGAAGCGGACTTACTCATTTTTGCAGGACAGGAGCGCACCTGGTGACCAGCTTCCCCGCAGTACAGACATAGGTTCTGCGATCGTCTCCTCTGACGTTCCTCGACTGATAAAGTGGAACGGGCCAGTCCCAGTTGCATGGGTTCCAAAGTGTCCCCTGGTTCCGTGCTTCGGGTATGGTTCCCTGGGGCTGGAGCTGTTTCCCTCAGTGGAATCCATGCCACCCTTTGACCCTGGCTGCTCCTTTCCAGCCGATGTTCCCTCAGTCTGCGGTCAATTTGAATGGCCAACTCTATCAGTTTCTCAAGGGAGTCAGGTAGGCCTACTCATGCCAACTCATCTTTGAGGGACTCAGACAGCCCGATGCGGAACTGGTGACATGGTGCCGCATCGTTCCATCTGGTATCTCCCATCCAACGCCTAAAATCGGACGCGTATTCTTCGGCTGCCCGGCGGCCTTGCCGTAGGGAGTATAGGGTAGCCTCTGCAGAAGCAGCCCGCTGAGAGTCATCGTATAATACGGCCATGGCCTGAAAAAACTCAGTCACGGAATCAAGATGGGGGTCGTGCTTCTCCATCAGACGGTGAGCCCAATCCTGGGGCTCATCCTGAAGGAGAGAGACTATAAACCCCACCTTGACGGTCTCGGTGGTGAACGTGCGGGGCTGCAAGTCAAAAAACAGGGTGCAGGCGTTCCGGAAGGCTCGGAAGCGGCTTCGGTCTCCACAGAATCGTTCTGGCAGGGGAACGCGGGGTTCAGGAGCTAGGGACGCAGCAGCTGCTCCGGATGCCGGGGTAATGGGTGATTCCGCAGTTGGGGGACTCTGAGCAGGGAGAGTCAGGGTGGCTAAAGACTCCATGCGGTCCTCCAGTCGGGTGCAGCGGCTGTGGAAATTCTGGACAGCCTGGGTCAGAGTTGCCAGGTGCTGACATATATCCTCTAGGGACACCGGTCCTCTTCCTGGCTCTGTCATGGCCGCAAGGTACTGTTATGATCCGCCAGGTGGTGCCTCAGGCTGCCCACTTGACAGACCTACCCAGAGCGTGGAGTCTAAGCCCCGGTCTGTGCTTTCACCAGGGCCCCTGATGGTGGGGATGGACTTGTAACAGACCAGGGCCAGGTCATGACCTCCGAGCAGGCGCACCAGTGGCAGAGGGAGCCTCCGGGGATGTATGCAAGTACCGGGAGAGCCAGATGTGAGAAGGACGGCGGACCTAGCAGAAACTTCAGGATCACAGATAGACCTTGCGGCAATTTAGGACAGTGCAGGGCATCTTTAAATAGTGCGCCCTGCACGGTCATTGGCCGGCCAGGATGCGCCCCGGGGCTGTCATTGGCCGCCCGAGGCACGCCCGCGGCTCCTACTGTGCATGCGCGGCGTCCTGTCAGCTGCGGACCTAGTGCCTGTGTCCCGGCGTGAGCTGTTGCAAGTGCGCGTGCGCCGGGAGATGCGCCGCAATTCCTGACACCTATGCTCCCCAACCAATCTCAGGACAAGATGTTACATGGGGTGTAAAGCAAACTTAGTCTGGGTCCAGTTAGTGAAGCATAATGATAGTCCAAACAACAGAAGGCCTTCTTCTTATTCTCCCAACTTTTCTGTGTCTCTAGCATTCCTTGGCAGGCTTACTGTGTGTAAGTTGTGTCCTGGTGTCACGCCTGGTGTCCTGGATATTTACACACTTCTTGTATAGTGTGTGTCAATGAAGTAGCACAGGGAACATATTTGTGGAACAGCTAAAACTATTTGCAGGACAGACCACCAGGTGAAAACAGCAGAAAGACCAAAGAGTCTCACCACCAATGCCTCTGGAAGGGTCACCTTTTAGTTTTCTTTCTGAAGTGCTGCTTTTTTAGTGTTCGCTATTTGGAATTATTGGTAGCCATACTCAGAAAAGCCCCTGTGTTGGATTCCCAACATGACCAAGCCACCATTATTACCCCAAACACCTTGTTGACAATTTGAAAGACACGTTCTGCTACTTTCCAAATAATGTTTATTACAAAAAAACATACAAAATTAATGGGGAGGAGAAGGCAGCTGCTGCAGAGGGGGTGGGTGTGAGGGTTGGGTAGGTACAGTGTGTGGAGGGGCTGGGAAAGAGTGGTGGGGAGGGAGTGCAGGGGGAGAGGTTGAATGGGGGGAATTGAAGACAGGGAGAATTTGGGGCGGGGCATTTGAGGGCTGAGGAGAGTGGGCAGGACGTGGAAGGTAAGGGTGGAAACGGGATTGAGAGGAGGGGCGTGTAGAAACAAGGGGAGTGGGTGTGAAAGTGGGGGTGTGGTCAAGGGGAGTGTGAGGAAGGTGCAGAAGAGGGATCCATGGGGAAGGAGGCATACTGGTCTTCCGGTGGGGTTTCTTGAGGGGGCTGCTCCAGAGTGGGTAGTTCCAGAATTGGCACCTCCAAAGCTTGTTCCCCTGCTGCTTCCCGGGAACTTTCTACAGGGCAACTCTGTGGCAACCTTGGCATTGGCCCCAAACTACTACTGCACAGGGGTTAGAAGCCTCTGGCCGAAGGTGCATTTTGGTCAGCCCCTGCTTGACATAAGGCCCGGATATCATGACTAAGGTCCTGCAACACTGTAGTCTGATCCCTGACCGCAGTGACAAGTCCAAGCAGGGTTTCATGTTGGAGCACCAGTAACCTTTCTATATTACTGGATGCATTAGAAAGCCTCCTTTGCTCCCATAATCTCTCCATGTTGAACACCAGCCTTTCCCCAAGTTTGAGAAGGGGGCTGGGTCCAGGTGGACGGGGTGCCGATCCAGCCGCATCCAATGTTGGCTGCAAGGAGAAAAACAAAAAAATGAAAGAGTGTTTAACACACAGCACAAGTGTACAGTAGGACAGGGGGCTCGTCTGACACCAAACACTAGCTCATGTTCTTGTCCCACCCCTAGGACCAGGTATTGGTGAATGCCTTTCCCTGACACATTACACTGGATGAACATTTGACTGAAATGAATGGTTTGGCATCTTTACCCAGACTGATACCTTCCTGCTGATTTGTCACATGCACATCACTCCCTCCAGCTCCTGACTAAGCAAGGATCCGAAAAAAGTAAGTTACACATCACGTTGCCAAATCCTGCCCAGCCAGGAACGGAGTTATCCTCTAAATGGGTGACTCATTAGGGAGAACATCTTTAGCATCTCTTACTGGATGTTCAGGCAACTCAGGTGGAGGTGACGGCATTTCATGCAAGTTTGGAGTGCCTGAACTTCCCTGCACCACAAAACAAAAAAAACAATGCATGACATTTCCCAAATACACATGCAACATGCATTTGTACATCCCCCACCCCATTACAGCAGTTCCCGTACCCCAACATCAGATGCAGATTCTTCTCCCACTCCAACAGCTGGGGCCTCCAGGGGCAAAAGATGATCTGCAAATAGAGTTCAAGATGCTGATTAGTAACAGATACTAGTTAGGCTGTATGTATGATGTGACATTTGTGACCAAGGTTTGAGGGATTGCTCATTGGTATGTTCTTCACCCAAGTTTATCCAGACAAATAGGACACTGGCAGCCACAGCCCAGGAGACTGGTAGGGAGTAGAAAGAGGCATGGTAAGGCTCAGGAGCAGGGGCCACAAGAATGAGGGGCCACCTTTCCTGCCAAACAAGGAGGCAGATGTGTTAGGATGGCTCCATTATGCCCATAAGCTACTGCAGCCATTTTGACCATGGACTTCAAACATTAAAGCAAAAGATATAACATTTGTCATTAAGGCAACATTTCGAAAAGGATTCAATAGGTTATAGAAGGGTCACCCAGGGAAAAAAAGGGGTCGGATCAAATCTAAATGTTCCCCAAAATATTTCCAAAACCAAATGCATGTAAATGCACCCAAAGGAATTGTTGATAGAACTGTTGATCTGAGGAGACCAAGAGCAATGCATCCAAAACTCCTTTAATCACTTTTAAACCGCAGACCTCCTGCAAACTCAATGTGAAAAAGAAAATAATGAACTCATGTGGCAGTCTCAGAGTATCCAAAAACATTAAACAGCCTTTCCAGATGATTGGAAGCTGAGCTACAAAGGGGGGGGCCAACTCAATATTGAACCCTACGGACTAGGACTGGGATGCCATTCAAGTTCATGTGTGCGGAAAGGAAGTCATCCCAGCAGAGTTGGCAATATAGTGTATTTGTCAATGAACAATAGATTAGTCTTTATGATGCCTTTTGGGCTTTAGATGACTTAAATTCCAAGATTCTCGGTGGATAAGTATTTGATTTGGCCTCTACATTTTGAGCAAAGGCAAAATGGTCGCTGTCACTTGGAACTTCACGATTGGGTGAGTAGCTACATTTCTTGATGTTGACCTCAAGTTTTCCTATGCTGAAGTCCCAGATCACATGATGAAACAAGTCAGGAGAGGGGCCCACTAGACATCACTGCCAGCACGGCTTTTATAACCACTTGCCTACCGGGCACTTAGACCCCCTTCCTGCCCCGGACAATTTTCACCTTTCAGCGCTGTCACACTTTGAATGACAATTGTGGTCATGCAACACTGTACCCATATGACATTTTTATCATTTTCTTCACACAAATAGTGGTTGCATCTGGTGGTATTTAATCTCTGATGGTGGTTTGTTTTTTGTGCTAGAAACAAAAAAAAGAGCTAAAAATTTTAAATCAAAAAATTTTTGTCTTTGTTTCTCTTTTTCAAACAGGTAATTTTTCTCCTTCACTGATGTGTGTCGATGAGGCTGCACTGATAGACAGCACTGATGAGGTGGCAGAGATAGGCAGCACTGATGAGGTGGCAGAGATAGGCAGCACTGATGGGCACTGATGAGGTGGCAGAGACAGGCAGCACTGATGGACACTGATGAGGTGGCACTGATAGGCAGCACTGACTGGCAGCACTGCTGGGCTCTGATCATCAGGTCAATGATCATCAGTGAGCTGGTGATCGGTGCCGATCCACCCTCTGCCAATTGTCGGTTATCTGCAGTACTTTCCTCACACTGTGACAGCATGAGGAAAGTGCAGCCGATAACCGGCAACTGCATTTACTGGTGATCTGCCGTGATCACGTGGTAAAAGGCCGCTGTGATTGGCCTTTTACCACATCACGTGATCAGCTGTGTCCATAGAACACAGCGACCCCTGAGATGGCTGGGTGTGTGCCCCCAGGGACATGTGGGAGGACGTGTTCTGGGAGGACGTCATAGGATGCCCTCCCTGGACTGTAGCCAAATGACAGCTACAGTGCGGGTGACAAGTGGTTAAACACTTCTCTGGAAATCTGCATCCTTAAGGGGCAAATAAACTCATTGAATGGAAATGTAAACAATCATGAGCTCTTTTGGGCTTTACTTTTAACAAGGATTTTGCTGGAGACCTGCGGGCTGTAAAATGAGACTTACTGATTCCAAGTGAAGTGGAGGAATGTTGCCAGTTCTGCCACCCATAGTGGTGACCAAAGTGTGTTTGACCTTCCCTTTGTGTGGCTCAAACCTGAAGGTGAGCGGCACGATTGGGAGGTGATGGGTCCCTGTAGTGGATCATTTCCTGTATATTGAGCAGGCATGATATATGATGTCACTAAACACCAAACACATTGGATATTCTGGGACTGTCAGAGTTGAGCATGTTGACGTCGGTCAGATTACATGTATGTGTTTACATGCGTGGAATGTTTTTGTGTCTGGGAGAAGTTGTGAAGACGAGTCTGATTTGGAACGCTCAGGAGATGTCAGCTAGTTAGTGATGTTTGGAACTTTATTGCTCTCATCAGTTAGTTCCCCCATTTGGTTTGGTGGGGTTACCTGCTTTTCATGGTTCAGGGAAACTGGTCCCAGGACATTTGGCAGGGATTAGACACATTTCTGTGTGGTAACAGTTTTCACACTGATTTCTCTAGGGGTTTGAGCGCAATACAGTGAGGAACCCCAAAGAAATCCAGCGTGTTGTGGAGATATATTTGTGTTCACACAGAGTTTAGCAATGGTTTGTTCTGCATTTCTAAGAGGATGCTCATTGGCTGATCCTGAGTGATTATGATTGTTGTAGACAAGCACATTAATACATACCCAGATCTTCCTCCATTCCTGGCTGCAGTGGGGGGAGCCGCTCCTCCTCCTCCTGCTGATGTTGTGCTGTGAATAGGACATTGACATGTGAGATGATGTTTGATGTTCTAGCAGTCTGTTCAACATTACGGGGTGCATTCCCAATGAGTGCTTACCAGGAGGGAACACCTCTGGATCAGCGTATGCGTGATCTGGCTTGTCCTCTGATGGGCTGGCTGGGGCTGCCCCTGCCTCGGGACTCGCTACAACACAACACAAAATGAACAAATGTTAAATAGATAACACAACTTTGAAGACACAATATGGACATGTGTGGTGTACTTACCACTGTGGCAATCATCATTATCTCCATGAGCCTTCACCCCAACAATCGTGTTGAGGCTAATGATTGGCAGAAGTGCCCGTTCTGTCTGAGACAGTTCCTGCAGATGGTCAGGGTCCACCCCATGCCTTGTAACATGTCCCTGCCCAGCCCACAGAGTCAGCTTCTCCTTTAATCTCCGCCTCAGATCACGCATACGCTTCTTCACGTTCTTGAGGTTCCGGCGTAACATCCTGCCCACTGCATTTACGGCCACCATGATTTCTTTCCACAGACGGTCCTTTGCTGCCTGACCACTGCGGGACGGCCTGTGCCCCGAGATGCGTTCAGCCCGTTCTACATAAGCAACCACCAGGGCCCAGGTCTCATCACGGGAGAAGGGTGGAAACTTGGGCTTGGACCGGGACCTTCTGCCTGCCCTTGATGTCCCTTCTCCTGGGCTCAAAGGGGAGGCATCAGACCCAGGAGAGGTACTCAGCTCAGCTTCCGCCTCTTCTCTGAAGGAAGCCTGGCCCCTTCTGCCACTAGCTTGTGACCTTCTCATATCATAGCCAGACCTCTGGCCCTCCATGCCCCCCCTGGCCCTAGTGGACCCCTGGGCCCTAGTAGCCCCCCTGGCATCATGGCCAGTGGGGGGCCTAGTATCCCCCCTGGCACCATGACCCCCCCTGGAACCCTGGACTCTTTGCCTCCTTGGGGGTGCCATGGGAGGACAAGTGGGCAGTGAGTCTGACTAGGTGCTGTTTGCAGCAGAAGCAGCAGGTCCTAAGTGGCAGGATGTCCGTGTGTTAGGGTGAAAATCTGCAACAGAAAAAAGGGACATAAGGGCAAGGGTCAATTGTCTGGGTTCCAAAGACAGCACATGCCCTGGAGGAAGGGCCACACTTACCAAAAGAAACAACTGGCCCTCTTGGCCCAAGGGGGGGCAGATACGTCAAAATTCTGCAATGAGAAAAAAGACAGAAGGGCAATAGGTGTCTGGCTCCAACTACAGCACATGCCCTGGCGGGGGCCACACTTACCGAGACAACCAAATGGCTCTCTTGGCCTGGGATGGAGGGGGGGGGGCAAAGTATTACAAAATCTGCAATGGGGAAAAGGACATAAGACCAAAGGTCAGGTCTATGGCCTCCAGAGAATGCCCAGGGCCTGCTTGAGGGGGGACCCCAAAGCCAAGTAAAAAATGCCAACACAACCAACGTGGGAGGTGATACATTAACAGGTCTAGAGGAAGAAATACTAGGTTTGGCCAGACAAACGCCACATTAAGATAATTAGAATATGGACAGAGCCACAAAAAAATCAATCAACCAATCAATGTGCAAATTAATATGCAAATGTGAAAAGCAGCTCACCTAACCCTTAACCAGGTGTGCATATAAATAAAAAAAAAGGCAGCGCTCCTTCTTACTAGATGACCACAGTGTTTAACCAATCATATGTTAAAATCAATAAGAATAAAATAATCAAAAAATATTCAAAAAATAAATATTCCCCAACAAAAAGTGTCCTTATATGACTTTTTTAATAAACTCAGAGTTGTGAAAAAATTTTTTTTATAAAATGTCGGCCAGTGGCGTACCTTTCCAAACTGGACACTAGCTCAAGGTTGGCCACCTTGGCTGTGGGCTATCTCAGCAACAGCCCTCTTGGTGGCCGAAGCTGACAAGTTGTCACTGGGTCAAGAGATCTATGTCAGGAGTTCCACACCACATTCAGGCATTGATGGATTATAAGGGAAATCACTGGTTTACTAACAGCTGGATGGTCAAATACCAGGCCATGCTGTGTGACAATCCTCAAATCCATTTAGAGACTAACACTCTGAACCCCGCCACCCTGCTCCCCACCTCAAAAGAACCCCTAATACACGACTGCCTCCAGGTAATGGATGAAGTCTATGCTAGACTTGAGACAGTCCCTTGGGAAAGCCAGATGTTGAATATTACATTGATAGCAGCAGTTTCGTAAAGGATGGAATCCACTATGCCGGTTATTCAGTGGTCACACAGGAAACGGTGATTGAGGCAACAGCCCTACCACAGGGGACCTCTGCACAAAAAGTGGAATTAATTGCCCTGACCTGAGTGTTACAACTAGCTGCAGGCCTAAGACTGAATGATTATGTGGGCTCTAAGTATGTCTTCCTGACTCTTCATGCTCATGGAGCCCTGTACAAGGAAAGAGGACTCATCACATCCAGGGAAAAGAGCATCAAGTATGGGACAGAAATACTAGAACCTTTGGAAGCAGTATGGGCCCCCTCGGAAGTTGCAGTAATACACTGTAGGGGTCATCAAAAAGGAG
Organism: Staurois parvus; assembly: GCF_062004578.1. Classification (NCBI taxonomy): domain Eukaryota; kingdom Metazoa; phylum Chordata; class Amphibia; order Anura; family Ranidae; genus Staurois; species Staurois parvus. The sequence goes on from NW_028318366.1 coordinate 1,427,042, forward strand.
ACTCCCAGGTGGCCAAAGGCAACAGAAAAGCAGATCAAGCAGCCAAAGAGGCAGCACTTCAGCGGTCCCCACAACAGATTATGGCCCCTCTGTTCTCAGTACCACTCTCTGAATGGGACCCAATCTATACAAAGGCAGAACAAGAATGGATAGAGACTGAACCTGGAAAGTACAGGAAGACTGGTGGTATCAACTGCAGGATGGAAGAATTGTCATTCCAGCTACTGTAGCAACTGAATTAGTGACAGAATTCTACAAGGGAACACACACAGGCAAAACAGCCATTGAAAAGGCCCTAGAGAGATATTTTTACATTCCCTGTCTATACACGCAATCACAAGCAGCAGCCAGTAGATGTGTGGAATGAACCAGAAACAATCCAAGACAAGGGCCTGTACCAACTCCCAGAGTACAAGCAGTAGGACCTCACCAATGGAAGAATTAATGGTCAACTTCACTGTTATGCCCCCTTCAGGAGGATATAAATATCTGCTGGTGGCCGTCTGCACCTATTCAGGCTGGGTGGAAGCCTGGCCTATACGAACTGAAACTACCAGAGAAGTGGTCAAATGCCTAATACAGGAAATTATCCCTAGATATGAAGATCCCTCCTCCATAGGCTCAGACAATGGTTCTGACTTTGTTCACAAGTGCCTTCAGATATTTGCAGCCATACTCAAGACCACTTGGAGACTACACACCGTATACAGGCCTCAAAGATCTGGAAAAGTGGAAAGAATGAACCGCACCCTAAAGTTACAACTGGCAAAACTCTGTCAGGAAACCCAAATGAAGTGGACCTTGATGCTGCCCATTGCCTTGTTGAGAATCTGGAGTACTACAACAAGAGGACAAATTTGTCCCCTTTTGAAGTACTATATGGTAGGCCCCCACCCATCATTGGAGGTATCAAGGGAGACTTACACCAGATAGGAAGGTTGGTGAACCATGAACTGTTACAGAAGTTGGGGGAGAACATGCAGGATATAGAGAAGTGGGTTCAAGAGAAACTCCCCATACGCCTGTCCAACCCCGTCCATCCCTTTGCACCAGGAGATGCAGTGTGGGTAAAGGAGTGGAGCGTAATCCCTTTAGGGCCCAGATGGAGGTCCTTACACTGTTCTGCTATCCACTCCCACAGCCATCAAGGTGGCCAAGGTGACCCCCTGGATACATCACTCCAGAGCAAAGCGAGCTGCTCAGCCAGGAATCTGTGGGATCACTACAGATTCCTGGCTGAGTAAAGCAGACCCTCAAGACCCCTTAAAGCTGAAGCTGACCAAAGAGATCAGAAGGAAGGACTCCAGCCCTGCTCTCAGCACATACCTGGAAGCTGTTGAGTCTACGCATGGTGGAAGAAAAGGTTACATCTGACCAGAAGGAAGAATTCCAGCTCTGCTCCAGTCACACCTGGAAGCTGACTGGCCAATGCACAGCACAAGATGGGAATATACACCGATAGGATGCCTGATAAAAATGTTTTAATAAAATGCTGGTAGCCATAGTAATAACCCTGACTAGAACGAGAGGGGGGAGGGCAGATCATGTGACCCATGTATCGAGACTACAAGAGTAGGATCAGTAACCACTAGAATGTTACTATGGCATTCTCATTATCAAGGTGAGGGAACAATGACTGACACTTGTGTACATAATGAAACAACGTATTCAATGTGCACTGTAGGGAACCAGGTAACCTGTTATGACCCCACCTATAGACCCACTAAAACCTGGGTGACCATATGGAGCTACAGCTCCACAGGCAAGCTGATAAACCGTACCCTGATAACCAATCCCAATGCTGCAGCGAGCCGGATCTTTGATGTATGCTCTGCTATTAACCTAAACTATTCCCACAATAGCATCAAAGAGGGGAATGTGGTAGCACCCAGATATGGCAGAGTTCCCCTTTAAACTGTAACATTTCTAACAGTATCTGCTTGCAAGTCAGAAGTGGTGTCGCGCTTCACTACCAATTGCAAAAATGTGAATATTAAATAAATATTACATAAATAACAGTCCAGCTTTCAAAGTGTGTATAATATGCACTCTTTTGAAGCTGGACTATTATTTATTTACATTTTTGCAATTGGTAGTGGAGCGCGACACCACTTCTGACTTTATTTTCTATGACACAATGGTATGAGGATGTGTATAGTGTAAGCGAACCACTCATTTTCACATATTTCTTTACACAATTTTTATGATAATCTCATTATTGTATCGATTTTACCACACAGTATTGGTAATATTTCAATATTTTAGCATACACCATAGTAGCTCACAAGACCCCACACTTCAGTATCTGCTTGCAAGGTTTTTGGCTCATAGTCCCTCCTCACTTATTTCCTGTGAATACTGTGTACCGGCTCGTAGCTGGTATTCTTATCTGCAGCTGCTGTCCAAGGTTATTCTGCAGAGTTTAGGAACCCTGTTGAAAATATAGGAAGTGAAAGAGGAATGTACCGTAGTTTTCGCACCATAAGACGCACTTTTTTCCCCCCCAAAAAGGGGGGAAAATGTCAGTGCGTCTTATGGAGCGAATATAAAGCGGCCGGTCCGGTATTTTTGCGGCCACCATGTCAGAATACCGGGCCGGCCGCTCAGCTGTTGTCTCCTGCAGGGCCTTACCTGTTCCTCGCTCCAGCGCTGCACAGTCTTCCCGCGCTGGCTTCTGTGACAGCCGGGTGCCCACTGCGCATGTGCTGGGCTTTGTGAATGATCGGGTGTCTTCTGGGACACATCAAAGGTCCCAGAAGGCTCCGGGCCATTCACAAAGCGAAGCGCTTCTCGCACCTGCGCAGTGGGCACCCGGCTGTCACAGAAGCCGGCCCGGGAAGAAGAGGGAAGGCAGCTCCACGGAAGTGGGAGCGGGTACCTGTCAAATTCAGGTACCCGCTCCCCCTCCCTCCCCAAAGGTCAGCAGTCTCTGGTCATCCCCTTCACTGTCTGCAGTCTCTGGTCATTCCCTGCACTGTCCACAGTCTCTGGTCATTCCCTGTACTGTGTCCGCAGTCTCTGGTCATCTCCTGTACTGTGTCCGCAGTCTCTGGTCATCCCCTGTACTGTCCGCAGTCTCTGGTCATCCCCTGCACTGTCCGCAGTCTCTGGTCATCCCCTGCACTGTCCGCAGTCTCTGGTCATCCCCTGCACTGTCCGCAGTCTCTGGTCATCCCCTGCACTGTCCGCAGTCTCTGGTCATCCCCTGCACTGTCCGCAGTCTCTGGTCATCCCCTGTACTGTCCGCAGTCTCTGGTCATCCCCTGCACTGTGTCCGCAGTCTCTGGTCATCTCCTGCACTGTGTCCGCAGTCTCTGGTCATCTCCTGTACTGTGTCCGCAGTCTCTGGTCATCTCCTGTACTGTTCGCAGTCTCTGGTCATCTCCTGCACTGTGTCCGCAGTCTCTGGTCATCTCCTGCACTATGTCCGCAGTCTCCGGTCATCCCCTGTACTTTGTCTGCAGTCTCTGGTCATCTCCTGTACTATGTCCGCAGTCTCTGGTCATCTCCTGTACTATGTCCGCAGTCTCTGGTCATCTCCTGTACTATGTCCGCAGTCTCTGGTCATCTCCTGTACTATGTCCGCAGTCTCTGGTCATCTCCTGCACTGTGTCCGCAGTCTCTGGTCATCCCCTGTACTGTGTCTGCAGTCCATTGGTTCAGAATATTTTTTTTTCTTGTTTTTCACCTCTAAAACCTAGGTGCGTCTTATGGTCAGGTGCGTCTTATGGAGCGAAAAATACGGTATGTATTGTGACGTAATCGTTGGTATATACGCTTGTAAGAAGTTTTCTATAACTCACTCAGCTTTGCAGGCTTGTGCCCGGCTGGGTCAAAACAGCGCTGTTTTTAATAAATCATTTGTATTCCTCAAGTCCATGTCCGGAGTTTTCTGGTTTGCCATAATTGCTACTACAATGCTTTGTCCATTAGTTTCAAAACACAAGAGTCGTGATATAAGTTTTTATCTAGGTGGTACAGGACACCTTCTCGGCTAGCTAAGATTTTCCCTGGGTCTGATAATAGATGATGGCAGGGGTGTCCTCAGGAAGGCACCTTTTTACATCTTTGGTGGCATTGCCCCAAGATTCAAAAGTTTTTGAGGGATATTTCCCCCTGCATCCAGAAAACGACCCTTCAACCTATTGATTTCACCCCTCTACACTATCTGTTTCATGGCACCCCTTCCTCAATCAAAACGTATAAACATAGTGTTACTCTGCATCTTTTGAATGCTGCTAATGCCTATGGAAGCAGAGTAGATGCCCTACAGTAGCAGAGTGGAAGCAAGAGGTTGAAAGGGTCTATCAGGCCGAACGCTGGAACCATACTGTCAAAAACAACCTTGAGAAATTTCATGGCATTTGGGATGGGTGGTTGTACTACTCTATGGAATTAGAGGACCCAGTTGACTCTCCTCCAGATACGGGCTCTCTACAATTCTCAATCCTTTCCTTGGGTCCCCCATCTGGGCTTCCAGACCCCCCCTCCCCCAGCTGGTGTCCCTCTGCATGCCTAGACCCAGAAACTCTATGGCCAGCTTGCCATGTGGTGGGTCTCTCCAAGGTTCTGCTCCCTGAATTGTCCCCCTCCTGTTTTAGCATGAGCATCGTGCCCTCAATCCTGTGTTACTATTCCTATTCTACTGGCCCTATACGGCCTCTAGTACTCTTTCTTTTGTTCCCCTCTTTTATTTTTCTTTTCTCTGGATTATTTTTATATGCTCCACCTTCTCACACGAGTGCTGAGTTTCTGCAAATGCCCTTTGTGCTATATAATGGTATTTTTACTGTCTAAGTTTGAAGCTTGAAGTATACGGGGGGGGGGGCATGTTTGATCCTTCGCCCTGAGATTGGCTGGCCTCGAGCAGAGACGTAGCTCCTGCGTGGCGGTCAGATCTATGGGTGATAAGTTTTGTGCAGCTTCTCGCTGCCATGACAGCGGGTGGGGGGTATGTGGCATGTCATCTGTACTGTACCATGTGCTGGACCTATACTTGTATTACATCATTGTACGCTGGGTCTGCTATTGGAACCTTTTCTAATATTGATATCTGCCCTATATGTTTCTGTGTGTCTTTATCCTGTTTCTTTACCTTCTATTTTTAAAATCTTTAATAAAAACAGATTATACAAAAAAAAGAAAAGAAAAACATAATAGTGGATGCGTATCATAGGTAAATATTCAAATCAATCAGGGCAGAGTTTCAACATCATAAAGAGATATTGGACCATTTTGTGTGAGGACAAATATCAATCACAGATCCTATCTACAGACCCCAAGATAACCTACAGGCGGGGGAGGAATTTGAGAGACATGTTAGTACATAGTCATCTAGAAAAAACCTCTAAATCATCAATGAAACACACTTGGCTGCCTGAGAAACCAAAAGGTAGTTTCAGGTGTGGTCACTGTAAGGCACGGACTTTCTTCAGCAATACCAAGGAGTTTGTTACACCTAAAAATGGGGAGATTATTAAAATAAGAGATTGCTATAATTGCAGCGCAGAGGGGGGGATTTATGCTTTAAAATGCCCATGCCCCCTAATATATGTAGGAAAAGCAATTTGCCCCTTTAGGAGGAGAGTTCTTGAACATGTGAGTGATATTGCTCCAAACAAGGGTAGACCAGTAGCAAGACATATGATACAAAAACATGATGGATAGCCTGATCTCTTAGACTTTTGGATTATTGACAAATATAATCTGGGTCCTAGAAAAGGGGGCCGAGATAAATGTCTTTTGCAGAATGGATCTTCCGTTTAGGATCAAGGGCACCTCATGGTGTAAATGAAGGATTTACCTTCCTTCCTTTTGTGTGTGATGGGGGGGCATTTTGATGATCATCTCTATATATAGAGGTGAAACAAATGATAGGTGCCATTGTGCCACCGTGTGCAGCTGAGCACAACTTCCACCCACTATGTGACCTACTTTGGTTCTTTGTATCCCTGACAAAGCTCTGTTTTCTGGAGTGAAACGTAGAGATTCTTTTTTCTTTGGGAGCACTTTTTCAATGCACATGATATTCACTCCGCTCCCTTTTTTTTGAGAGGTTTGTACTGCATTTTACAAAGCATCATTTGCATTCCTCAAGACAGTGAGGTATTTTGTCTGGATATGGTGATGTATGGGGCTTATCTACGAGAGGATGACATTCAGGCCTGTGGATGAGTGTACCCATATTACATATATGTAACAAGATAGATTATACAATCCAATTAGTTTTGTCCAGGGGGGGGAACTCCATTTCCTTAACAGAGATTATAGAGTCAAGCTGATAGGCTTCTGATCAAACTACAGGACCTCCTTGTATGCCGTCACTTCATCTAAAATGGGATTATATAAAGCCATCAATTACAGCTGAGCATACGTTGTTTATATGTTTGAGTAAAGGTAATATATTTTAGATTCATCAATTGGCCAGATGGTGCGAAGGGGAACATACCTTCATCCAGTATAGATTATTTAAACTCTAGATCTGAACACAAATAGTAAAATCAAATGATATTCCCAGAATCCTCCTCACCTTACCTTTCAAGTCCCCATTTTATTAAAGCCCCACTTCAGTCTGAGGTATAATTTCCCCCCACAGGACCCCCACATTCCATAGGTTAAAAATTTGTCAATTATGGCATCATTACATACAACACATGACAAGCAGTTCAACTTTGCTACTGAGGATGCCAAGGGCCCCCCACATCCTAAGAGCTATGAGGTCAGTGTGATGTCATTGGATTCTCTGGCTCTGAATGGAGGGACATTGGGAGGAGGAGCTGTAAGGTCAGTGTGATGTCATAGGATTCTCTGACTCTGGATGGAGGGACATTGGGAGGAGGAGCAGTAAGGTCAGTGTGATGTCATAGGATTCTCTGACTCTGGGTGGAGGGACATTGGGAGGAGGAGCAGTAAGGTCAGTGTGATGTCATAGGATTCTCTGACTCTGGGTGGAGGGACATTGGGAGGAGGAACTGTGAGGTCAGTGTGATGTCAAAGGACATATAGACTCTGGATAGAGGGACATTGGGAGGAGGAGCTGTGAGGTCAGTGTGATGTCATAGGATTCTCTGACTCTGGATAGAGGGACATTGGGGGGAGGGGCGGTGAGGTCAGTGTGATGTCATAGAACATATAGATTCTGGATGGAGGGACATTTGGATGGGGGGATTTGAGGGGTCCTCTATATGAGGCTCCCATGCAAACCAAATCATTGTTCTTGGGTGCGTCCTACCTCTCCTAAACTGAAGAGTGACCTTTGACCTTTACCATCCAGAAATCTGTCCGGAATCTGTGGAAGTAAGCTGTCATGTGATCAGGTGACGTGCGGAGGAACGGAGTGTAAATAGCAGACAATTGTCTCCAGAGCCCCTAATGGTGGGGATGGATTTGGCGGCGTGCTGGTGCCAAGTTTCCTCCCCCCAGGGTCACTGCAGGTGTGGAGAAAAGCTGTGTAAGAGGATATGGAGGAGAGATGAGGAGGAGATCCAGGAATCAGGAGAAAGGTCAGGGCAAGCAACAGACGAGCGCATCCAAGAGACCAAGCCGGGGTCACTACACAGAGAATCAATCCAAGGAAACAACAGGCAGGACGAGGAATAGCAAGAAGGAGCTGAGAGACAAATGAGAATATTGCTCAGCCAATGGGAGATGATCTCAGCATGACTTCCATCATGAAGGAGATGAGGGGGAGGGGAGGAAGTCACTGAAGGTGACCATAGATCCATGGAAATTCAGCTGGTTCAGCAGGGATCGCTCACATTTCCATCCATGTGTGGCCCCTGCCGGATAAAAGCCACTCCCCCAGCGGCTGCAGCCAATAGCTTCAGTGCTGATCTGTGTATTCTGAGAGCGGAGGAGTCCCCCCATTGTCAGAATACAAGAGTGCAGCGGGGAGGATTCCCCCATCCACCTCCAATGTGTGGATGGGGGAATCGCTTCAGTTTTTATGGTCATCCCGCTGGCTGAACGATAAAACTGAACCATGTAGGCCAGCTTTGGGGGCAAATATATTATCATCAACTCCTCCCCCTGAAGGGGTTAATCTGGGTTCCCACACTATATATGTGTGTATCATCATCTGCTGGAGATAAAAGACGTCACAGTGACTATGGAGGAAGAGGACGGACATGACTATGGAGGAAGAGAACGGACATGACTATGGAGGAAGAGGACGGACGTGACTATGGAGGAAGAGGACGGACGTGACTATGGAGGAAGAGGACGGACGTGACTATGGAGGAAGAGAACGGACGTGACTATGGAGGAAGAGAACGGCATGACTATGGAGGAAGAGAACGGACGTGACTATGGAGGAAGAGAACGGACGTGACTATGGAGGAAGAGAACGGACGTGACTATGGAGGAAGAGGACGGACGTGACTATGGAGGAAGAGAACGGACGTGACTATGGAGGAAGAGAACGGACGTGACTATGGAGGAAGAGAACGGACGTGACTATGGAGGAAGAGAACGGACGTGACTATGGAGGAAGAGGACGGACGTGACTATGGAGGAAGAGGACGGACGTGACTATGGAGGAAGAGGACGGACGTGACTATGGAGGAAGAGGACAGACGTGACTATGGAGGAAGAGGACAGACGTGACTATGGAGGAAGAGAAGGGACGTGACTATGGAGGAAGAGAAGGGACGTGACTATGGAGGAAGAGAACGGACGTGACTATGGAGGAAGAGGACGGACGTGACTATGGAGGAAGAGGACGCACGTGACTATGGAGGAAGAGGACGCACGTGACTATAGAAGAAGAGGACGGACGTGACTATGGAGGGAGAGGACGGACGTGACTATGGAGGGAGAGGACGGACGTGACTATGGAGGGAGAGGACGGACGTGACTACGGAGGGAGAGGACGGACGTGACTACGGAGGGAGAGGACGGACGTGACTACGGAGGGAGAGGACGGACGTGACTATGGAGGAAGAGAACGGACGTGACTATGGAGGGAGAGGACGGACGTGACTATGGAGGGAGAGGACGGACGTGACTATGGAGGAAGAGAACGGACGTGACTATGGAGGAAGAGAACGGACGTGACTATGGAGGAAGAGAACGGACGTGACTATGGAGGAAGAGAACGGACGTGACTATGGAGGAAGAGAACGGACGTGACTATGGAGGAAGAGGACGGACGTGACTATGGAAGAAGAGGACGGACGTGACTATGGAAGAAGAGGACGGACATGACGGGGGGGTTACTGGGTGTAAATAGAACATAACATCTTATTACCTCCTCTGCTGCCACTTCCAGGAACGTCTCCTCTCTGCTTCGCTTCCACACTGAAAGTCTTGTGTGTACCTGACATCACTTCCTGTCTGTACCTGACATCACTTCCTGTCTGTACCTGACATCACTTCCTGTCTTCCATAGAGACTTCCTGTCTGGGTAGAAGTGAGATCCCCACCTTGTGGAGCTCAGAGGAACTGCAGCCCCGAGAAGCGTCTGGTAGTGTGACCCCGGCCTTGTGCTGGGTGTGTATGGACTGTAGATCCTTATAGAGGGGTCACCTCCACTCCCACCAAGGGGGACAGAAATATATGACTGCTCGGGGGAGGGGTTTTGGCCCCTTTGATTTTGCAGTAACATTGATTGCAGATTTAGTCCTGTAGAACATCTGGTATATGGATACAAAGCCCCCCAGCCCAGAGTAAAGGGTGGAAATGGCTCATGACCCCCAGATTTGGGCAATGATGTCATCACTATCCCCTCCCCTTCCTGTATATTGCAGATGATAGGTCAGGGATCTGTCATTCAGCGAGTTGGGTTTTCACATTTGGTCATCAGATTTTTTTTTTCGGTGGTTGTTGGACGTCATGATAGACATTGATCTACATCATGGGACTTTTTTTTAAACTGTTTTCTTTTTTACAATCTATATTTTTGTGATTAAGTAGGATTACCAAGAGGCACTTGTCCTTGTCAGCATGGGAACAAGGTGTTTCCTAGGGTGCCCCCCCTGGCAAGTCCCCCCCATGTTGAGGACATGGTGTAAGATGTGGAATCTGCACGCTCCCCTCTCCTGTTTCCTGGCCGGCATGCTCAGATAGGGGTCTGGTATGGAATGTTGGCAGAACCTTCTGGAACATATCTCAGATAGTCTCTGTAAGGTGACCATAGACATGGAGGACACCAGCAATGGTTGGGATGTAACATCCCCTGTAAAGGTGGCATGATATGACAGATATTCCTGGAATTCAATGTTCAGTATTACAGATACAGTGTTCTCTTCATTTAGTGGTCAGTAGAAGACAAATGGTCACAATTTATAAATCTGAATAGTCAGCTCTGGGGTGTGAAGATTGGAGGAATGAACACCTAGATGGCAATAATGATCTGACATCCCTGTAGACATAGATATGGATGAATGATCTGTCACCTCGCTGAGCCTCACAGATAACATGTTGATGTGCTGACTACGACCCCAGTATTCCCACACTGCTTACACCTGTTATCACATTGTGGGTTGGGGGCTCTGTAGGGAGTTTACTTTTATTATATATAGAAGAAGAATCATAAATGAAGTTGGTGGTTGTCAGATCTGATGTCTACCAGTGTATATGGCTTTATGTCATTAGAATGATGTTCTAGTAAGTGGCTCTGTAGGGAGATGATATTTAGTATCACAAATGAAGGAGGTGGATTGGAGTTACAGCTGTTTATAGCACAATGTTACACAATTATAATGACGCACTAGTAAGGGGGAGGAGTCTTTGTGATTGAGCGCAGCGCAGCACCATTAATTATTAATTACCATTTGCTGGATGTGGGAACACATTCGGGTGGTTGCAGCAGCTCGGGGGTTCTGAATGTTATTAGATATTACATTGTATATCTTATCCTGAGTTTGGTGAATAGATTAGTGGCAGCACCGGAGTTTGGGGGTTAATCATGCTGTCGTACATCGTGAGTCTGGTGTGTGTGGGTATGCATGGGCAGTAGGAAAAGTGATAACAAGGATTCTAGCTTGGGAGGTAGTCTGAGGAATATCAGAAGTCTGTGGTGATTGCTAGACTTCCCCCAACCCATCGAATACACCAGATTGTATGTGAGATTTGTATCCGTCTGTGTATGGCCAGCCAGATAGATCTGGGTGACATCTCCCTATAGTGGTGGCCAGAGGTACTGCAGGCTGTGAATACTATATCACAGCAGGGTTGTCCTACCGAAATCAAGTTCTGCCTTCATTTCCTACTACACCAAACAAGGTCCGTGCCTGGGGTAGCTAGGCTTGTGTCCTTGACACCTGGTGGTAGCCATGGGCTATTAGAGTGTGCATGCTATTGTACTGCTGTTACCTGTGTTCTGACCGGGGAACATGGGGGGGGTTCTAGCAACAATCTACTGATTGCCAAGGACACATAATGGAGGACAACACCTTGGGTAGCTGGGCTTGTGTCCTTGACACCTGGTGGTAGCCATGGGATATTAGAGTGTGAATGCTGTTGTACTGCTGTTACCTGTGTTCTGACCGGGGAACATGGGGGGGTTCTAGCAACAATCTACTGATTGCCAAGGAAACATAATGGAGGACAACACCTTGGGTGTCAGCTGGCCTCCCTCTTACCCGAATCTTTGGCACCCCCATTCATGACACTCTCATAATAAGGATTCTTCCATTTCTCTTGGATAATCTCATCAAATCTCAGGGAACTATACCAGGTCACAAAGGGAACCCCTACATTCCTTCTAACACTCTGTCCTTTATTCCTGATTTGTGTCTATAGTTTGCGGAGTGAGGTTCAATCATTCTGATGGAAATCCTCTCCATTGGAAGGTGTTCTTCATCACATCCAATCTCTCCTGTTTTCTCCTGAGATCTGTGACCAGACCATCTACAAGAAGATGAAGAGTCCCACACCGGAATCAGCCCATTCTTCATATTTGATTCTGCATTTCACCCCATTAGGATTGCTCACAAGGATAGAGTAGCCCAAACACAACTCAATGTGCTATACAGACGAGGAAAACGAGGGCGACCAGCCTAGTACAATACCAAAAATCACAGCTTTATTGTATCCAAGGAAATATATACTCACAGACCACTGCCATAGCCGGATCATCTCCACATCACCAGAGGACCCTCAAATGGCTGACCTGTTTGGAGGAGCGGTCTCCTCTTCCTCAGACTACTCTATGTGTAGAAGCCCATTATGGTGGAACGTGTTCAGGGAGTGAGGTTCGGGAGGAGACTATATGTATGCAGTTACTTCATCATCAACAATAAAATATGAAGAATGAGCTGATTGCAGAGTGTGAGAGGAGAGGAGATGGGCTACAGGTGCTGTCATCTGATTGGTCCGTGGTCACTAGGAGGTGCAGGTTGGAGCAGTGCCATGGATTTGGGTTCTTACTATACAGTCTACACTCTTCATCTGTGATCTAGGAATCCCTCATACAATGTCTTCAGATGGAAACTTTGATATCTACAAATGGAGTATATCTGCAATATTCTCACAACTAAATCCCTCTTCACGATATCATCGTCTTGTATTTATCTTCACATAGATATATATTTCTGTATCACTACAGTGTGAACTAAGCTTTGTAGATGAGGATCTGTCATGTCACCTCCAGCTCCAGCCATGGCCCCAGGCAGACAATAATGTCAATAGTTTGTTATACTGTGTGAGATGGAAGCCTCGGGACATTGCTGCTGAGTAATGGAGGATTTTATAGGCTGATTGCCATCATGTGGATTAGATTGGATAACCCAGGTCTGTAACTTCCCTACAAAGGATATATAAAGGGCAAATATGACAAGAGAACAGTCAGAATGCTGAACACATAGACCAAGGCCGGGGTCACACTACCAGACGATTCTCGGGGCTGCAGTTCCTCTGAGCTCCACAAGGTGGGGATATCACTTCTACCCAGACAGGAAGTCTCTATGGAAGACAGGAAGTGATGTCAGGTACAGACAGGAAGTGATGTCAGGTACAGACAGGAAATAGAGCGGAGACATTGGTGGAAGTGGCAGCAGAGGAGGTAATAAGATTTTATTTCCTATTTACACCCAGTAACCCCCCATCATGTCCGTCCTCTTCCTCCATAGTCACTGTGACGCTAGCAGATGATGATACACACATATATAGTGTGGGAACCCAGATTAACCCCTTTAGGGGCAGAACATTTTTTTGACTATGGGGGGGGACTCCTCCGCTCTCAGAATACACAGATCAGCACTGAAGCTATTGGCTGCAGCCGCTGGGGGAGTGGCTTTTATCCGGCAGTGGCCACACATGGATGGAAATGTGAGCGATCCCTGCTGAACCAGCTGAATTTCCATGGATCTATGGTCACCTTCAGTGACTTCCTCCCCTCCCCCTCATCTCCTTCATGATGGAAGTCATGCTGAGATCATCTCCCATTGGCTGAGCAATATTCTCATTTGTCTCTCAGCTCCTTCTTGCTATTCCTCGTCCTGCCTGTTGTTTCCTTGGATTGATTTTCTGTGTAGTGACCCCGGCTTGGTCTCTTGGATGCGCTCGTCTGTTGCTTGCCCTGACCTTTCTCCTGATTCCTGGATCTCCTCCTCATCTCTCCTCCATATCCTCTTACACAGCTTTTCTCCACACCTGCAGTGACCCTGGGGGGAGGAAACTTGGCACCAGAACGTCTGGAGAAGTCTGGAGATCATATGACATCACATTGCCTCCACCTCCCTCCCTGATAGAAGAGAGAAAGAAGAAGAAGATTCTAGAAGTCACCAGAGAGATCACTGAGCTGCTGACAGGAGAGGTGAGCGGTGCCGGGAATTCTGGGACATTCTCCAGTAACAGACAAGGGATGTGTCTGGATGGTGACTGTATCATTGTGTGTGTCAGGTTCCTATAAGGTGTCAGGGTGTCACTGTCTATTTCTCCATGGAGGAGTGGGAGTATTTAGAAGGACACAAGGATCTCTACAAGGACGTCATGATGGACAATCAGCCGCCCCTCACATCACCGGGTAAGAGGAGACTTTATTGTAAAGGAGAGAGCAGTACGGAGGATCCACCTAGATCCCCCATCATCTGATAAACACATAGAAACAATGGATTCAGTCAGTGTGTGTGTTTCCTACAGATGGATCCAGTCATGGGAACCCACCAGAGAGATGTCCCCGTCCTCTGTATTCCCGGGATTCCACACAGGAAGGTCACACCATCCCTCACCATCATCAGGTAGATGAGGAACAATCACTGATAGTATCATTAGGATCTGTACATTATCTGCATTGTTACCATTGATGGCATTTTTATTATATATTCAGAGTGGAAACCTGAGAGATTCTGCAGTTGAGGTTAAAGAAGAGATAAAAGAGGAGGAGGATGAGGATGGGGGGGTGGAGGAGTCAGAGCTTCTAAAGGAACACAAAGATCTGTACCAGGACACCATGGTGGAGTCATCCAGCTACAGGAACCCACCAGAGAGATGTCCCCGTCCTCTGTATTCCCGGGATTCCACACAGGAAGGTCACACCATCCCTCACCATCATCAGGTAGATGATGACAATTATTGGTAGTTGTGATTTATACACAGCATGTTTGTTACAATGAATGTTTTATTATATCTTTCAGAGTGGAATCCTCGGGGATGATAATATTGATGTTAAAGAAGAGTATAAAGAGGAGGATGAGGAGTATGGAGTGATGGAGGAGTTTTCAGAAGGACACAAGGATATGATGGAGCCATCTAATACCAGGAACCCACCAGAGAGATGTCCCCATCCTCTGTATTCCCGGGATTCCACACAGGAAGGTCACACCATCCCTCACCATTACAAGGTTGGTGGGGCGGGGAGCATGGACGTGGGGCAATATATGGATTTTTTATGTGACCTTATATTTTACAGATGACCTCTTCTATCATTTTCTTGGTTTAGGGTGAAGATCTGATAGACATCAAAGTTGAGGTGAAATCAGAAGAAGAAGAGGCGTATATGAGGGATGATCAGCAGTCTATGGAGGAGGATGGAATAACGGGGACATTTATAGAGGAGGACACTCCTACAGAGATCAGCACAGGTGGGTCATGAACACTAAATCCATTCCTCCACCCATACTTGTCATGCTTCCCTTCACATTGATCCAGCACCGGGTTTTGCCTCCTGTCCGTGTTGCTCGGGTTCCTGCCTATCCCCCCTGAACCTAGGTATTATCAAGTCTTTGTACCTGTGTGTTAGTGTTCCAGCAACGTGTCTTCATGTGGAAGCCGGACCCCTCTGGTTCCTGTGGTGTTCACTGCCGCTTGAGTATTCCCATATTCTGTGTGCTGTTTGATCCTGTCTTTGTTCTCAGTGTTTTCCCTCTGGCTGTGCAGTTATATTCCCTTTGGTTTCTGTCCGTGGATCCCCTCATTTCCTGTTGCTGTGTGTGTCCTTCTCAGCATTGTTTCCTGTTGTTTGCCTGCAGCCCTTTCCATCTTGTTGAGTCTCTCTGTCTGCACCATTGCTCAGTATCCCTCCCTCTCCTGCACTTTACACGTGTTCCCTGCATCCTCTCCCCCGGAGCCCCTTCCTAGGTTGCTGCAGTAGGTGACCTTGGTTCCTAGTATCCTGTGTGTACCGCGTGTCCTTCCAGCATGCTATTCGGTTGCACTGTGCCTGCACGGGTGTGTTAGAGAGCCGCAACCTGGGGACTGCCATGCAGCACAACATCCACCCCTCCAGTGGCTCTGGTGAAGACCGGATGGCCCCTTAGATCCTGCGACTCTTGTGTGCGGTCACACTGCTCCTGTATCTGCAAGGGTGGAATTGTAAGCTCTTCAGAGACCAAGCTGCCTGATGTGGGCGGAGCCCTGGTTTGGGGGAACCAATCAGCTCCTGTCTAGTAATCCTCTTTGTGTTTGTATTTTAGTCCATGGCCGGGAGATGAGGAAAACCTCCGAGGATTGTCTCACTTTGTCTCCAGACTGGAAAGTAGAAGATGAGGACATCACACAGTATAGTCCAGGAGAAAACCCGGCTCCCTCCAATGTCCATCCGGCACCACCCAGTGTAGATGGACCATCAGATTCCTCGTATCCTGAGGTTCTCCTGTCCTGAGTGCGGGAAATGTTTTTCAGATAAGTCTAATCTTTACAGACATAAGAAATTACACACGGGGGACAAGCCACATTCCTGTTCTGAGTGCGGGAAATGTTTTTCACAGAAGTTCCATCTTTACAGACATCAGAGATCTCACACAGGAGAAAAACCATATTCCTGTCCTGAGTGTGGGAAATGTTTTTCAGTGAAATCCAGTCTTTCCAAACATCAGAGATCTCACATGGTGGAGAAACCATATACCTGCCCTGAGTGTGGAAAATGTTTTATAAAGAACTCCCATCTTTCCAAACATCAGAGGTCTCACATGGGCAAGAATTCCTGTCCTGAGTGTGGGAAATGTTTTGTACAAAAATCAGAACTTGTCACACATCAGAAGTTTCACATGGAAGAGAAGCCGTATTCCTGTTCTGAGTGCGGGAAGTGTTTCAGGGTTCATTCCAAACTTAAGGTGCATAAAAGATCTCACACAGGTGAGAAGCCGTATTCTTGTCCTGAGTGTGGGAAATGTTTTTCACAGAAATCTAGTCTTAAAATACATCAGAGATCCCACACAGGGGAGAAGCCATTTTCTTGTTCTGAGTGTGGGAAATGTTTTTCAGATAAATCCAGTCTTAAAAATCATCAGAGATTGCACACAGGTGAAATGCTGTACTCTTGTCCTAGGTGTGGAAAAGGTTTTGTACGAAAATCAGAACTTGTCACACATCAGATGTATCACACGGGGCAAAAGCCATACTCCTGTTCCAAGTGCGGGAAATGTTTTGTACGAAAAACAGTACTCGTCAAACATCAAAGGTCTCACATGTAAAAACTGTATTCCTGTTCTGAGTGTGAGAAATGTGTCTTAGAAAAATCCGAACTTGAAACACATCAGAGATCTTACACGGGGGAGAAGTCATATTCCTGTCCTAAGTGCGCGAAATGTTCCTCAATGAAGTCCTGTCTTCCTGTACATCAGGGATCCCACACAACCCTGGAGGTGTATTTGTGCCTTGAGTGCGGGAAATGTCTTCTAGATGAATGTTGCTGGACATCCCAGCTCTCATGTGGGGAAGAAGCACACCCTGATATACACCTCAGATATACTCCATGGCTGATCTTCATCATGGAAGAAACAGTTCATAAGGAGATCAGAGGTCCCCAAAGACATGGATGAAGTGTGGGACCGGGTTGGCCATTGATGGCAGGAGAAGAATAAAAATGGAGTGCTGCCCTGTGATTGGCTGAGTACATTTTGTGGTGGGAGATTTCACATACATTTGGAGGTCTGTATAAAAACAAATAGTTCTACCTCCTGTATACCGGACACTTCCACCCCCTTCCTGCCCAGGCTGACTGGTAACTATCAGCACTCTCACACTTTGAATGACAATTACACAGTCATGCTACATTGTACCCAAATTATATTTTTGTCATTGTTTTCACACAAATAGATATTTATTTTGGTGGTATTAAACACCACTTTTTACCATTTTACTTGTTTCTTGTTTTTACAAATAAATCGTCTTTCCTTATGTAGCAGGCTCCTTGTACAAGAGGATTCAGAAGGAATCACATGTTCAGCAGTCAGTCCTTCCTCTCTCTCCCCTATTTGTAAAACCTGGGCATTCTGCCAAGTTGATGACTCATCCATTACACAGCAAAAAACGCTGGGAGGGGGAGGAAGAAGGAAGTGAAGGGAAGAGGGGAGAGACACAAGGCTGGAGAAAAGACAGGGACACGTGGAGCCCGTCCAAGCAGAGGAGGAGGCACTACAGCACCCAGCGCGGATAGAGGGACCCTGCTGTGTGTTCAGAGTCTGGTGAGCTGTCCCCTGGAGAGAGTAAGACACACCATTTACACTTTGCATATAGACTGGGACATCCGCACCCCACTGCTGGGATCTCACCCATCCGGGGCCCTGTGCAAGCCACAGATCCCCCTGCCTGCTTTGCCCCTCACCACCAGTGTAATTGAGACTGTCTGCCCCCGGGGACTGACACATACTGGGAGATTGCATCCTGCGCCTGCCCCTGGTCTTGGGGTGCTTTGTGTTGCATTTAGACACTGAGGTTGGACCCTCTCAGCCCAGAAACCTAGTAAAATTGGATGTAACCCACACCAGCTGAAACTCCAAAGAAGCCTTCAGCTGCTATTTACTTCATTGTAAGGACTAAACGTGCACCAACTAGAGCTCCACCGTTACAAGGACTGAAGTGGGGGAATCTGGCTTAGTAGCCTTATTAGAGGTACCTCTTTATTGCATTCTGTTCTGACTCTGAGGTGATTTTTGGCTAACGCCCCTCAGAAGCAGAATCATACACCGGTGTGGGTAATACATTTCATTGATAGAGTATAAGTAAGTTTATTTGTTTGATATCAGTTGTATTCGGCTTAAAGTGCGGCTCTGCCATCCGGAGACTCTTGGCTGTGAAGCCCTCTAGTGGCAGACCAAATTTACTGCATTGCATAAAAGAAGAAAAGTAAGTTTGGAAGTTGAAAGGGGAACCCCACCCCTCTACACTGCATTTCATTCTCCATAAAATTGTTCTTGTTTCATTTAACCCTGTGTCAGCAAATTTCTTGGCGGGGTATTTGCTATTCATTACCAGTTGTGCCAGAGGGATTGGGTTTGCTTAGGGTTGGATCTATTGAGCGCAGGACCCATAATATATTCCAGCTTGTCCCAAGGGGCAGTGCTACACTTATAAATGTAGACAAAGGTGTATTCTGCGCCATTTCTTGGGTACAATAACCCCAATCAGTGTCTATGATTCAGTGTGTAGGAGAGTTATAGAGTCTACAAACTATGGGATAGATGTCTGAAAATCCATCATGTCTGATGACGGCAGATCTCATTTCTGAGGATCAAAAACACCAGAACGGTACAAATTGTCAGAACTTTATCTGTGAGGAAATAATCCGTATACAATTCATGGAAACAGGCGGGATCTGGAATGAAGGAGATTCCCTACTAATTCTCACAAAGTAACCGACATCCCAGTTCTGTATTTGTGATAATTGGAAGATGAAATAAAACGCAATAATGTGCAAAAATATATATTTATTAATAATATAAATCAGTACAAAATGGGGATGAAATCTAATAGGTGATGATAAATAATAAACAATACAAGATAACAGTACAATGATCTAATCCACAATAATGGGGAGAAATACAAGCCAGCAATTACTGCCAAATATTAACCTCTTGCCGACCGCGCATAGCCGAATGACGGCTTCACCGCGGCCGGCTAGTTCTGAGTGGACGTCATATGACGTCCTCCCAGAACGCGCTCTCCTGCGCGCCCCAGGGGGCGCGCACCCGGCGATCTCCGTGATCGCTGTGTCCTACGGACACAGCTGATCACGAGATGTGGTGAAAGGCCGATCCCACCGGCCTTTTACCACGTGATCAGCGGTGTCCAATGACACGCTGATCACAGGGAAATGCAAGTGCCGGTTCTCGGCTGCACTTTCCTCACGCTGTCAGATCGTGAGGAAAGTACTGCCGAGAACCGGCAGTTGTCAGAGCGGGGATCGGCACCGATCATCAGGGCACTGATGATCAGTGCCCTGATGATCGGTGCCCAGCAGTGACACCCGCAAGTTCCGCCCAGCAGTGCGCCCACTAGCCCCGCCCACCCATGCCCAGCAGTGCCCCCACCTGTGCCCAGCAGTGCCCCCACCTGTGCCCAGCAGTGCCCCCACCTGTGCCACTCTGCAGTGCCACCTACCTGTGCCCAGAAGTGCCACCTACATGTGCCAGCGGTGCCACCCACCTGTGCCCGCCCACCAGTGCCACCCACCTGTGCCCACCCACCAGTGCTGCCCACCAGTGCCGCCCACCAGTGCAGCCCAGCAGTGCTGCCAGTCAGTGCCACCAGTCAGTGCCCAGGGGTTGTGCCAGTCAGTGCCGCCAGTCAGTGCCCAGAAGTGATGCCAGTCAGTGCCGTCTATCAGTACCCATAATCAGTGTCACCTATCAGTGCCGCCTATCAGTGCTGCATATCCGTGCCGCCTATCCGTGACCCCTAATTAGTGCTGTCTATCAGTGCCGCCTATCCGTGCCACCTCATTAGTACTGCCTATCAGTGCCCTTTAGTGCTGCCTATCAGTGCCCATCAGTGCCGCCTATCAGTGCCCATCAGTGCTGCCTCATCAACGCAAATCAGTGAAGAAGAAAAAATACCTGTTTGAAAAATTTTATAAAAGAAACAAACTTTTTTTTTTTTCAAATTTTTTGCACTTTTTTTAATTTATAGCGCAAAAAGTAAAGCGCCCAGTGGCGATTAAATACCACCAAAAGAAAGCTCTATTTGTGAGAAAAAAATGATCAAAATTTCATATGGGTACAATGTTGCATGACCGCGCAATTGTCAATCAAAGTGCGGCAGCGCTGAAAGCTGAAAATTGGCCTGGTAAGGAAGGGGGTATAAGTGCCTGGTAGGCAAGTGGTTAATGAATTACATCCAACTGTCTGGAAATGTCGTGTAAGAAATCAGTAACTCAGCAACATGTGACAACAGATATACAAATCCCCCCCGTGATCTCTCTACAACCAGATATTCAACGCTCAACGTGTACCTTGCCATGACTTGATCTGGAATCCCATACACAGGCCAATCCAATCCGCTTACAATCTGAGATGAAGATGTAATGTTACATGAAGTAGTCTACCTTGTCATATATATACTGTATACATCCGGATAAACCATTGACTAGAAGCCAGAATCAGCTTCAGGGATATGTAAAATCAATCTTCCCCAGAGGAGGGAAATGATAATAATTTATACTGCAGGTAAAATGACGTCACATCCCCTCCTGTGCTCACCAGAACCGTTATCGGACTAAACAATGTATCTGGAGATATAAGGGGAGTACAAGTTATCTGAGGAAAATGAAAGTTCTAGTTCCCAATATGGACTGTATGGTGTCAGTGATGTCAGCTTTCAGTGCGCTCACTTCAGGGGGTGTCTGTGTCCGTCTGTTGTCCCTTGTCTCCTGTCTTGTGAGGTCTTATTTTGTGATGTGTGTCCTCTTCTCTGTCCGTCTCTTACTTTTATCCCTCCAAATAAAACCTAGGCGGGCAAAGCTTATCTTTACCTAAAAGTGACCTCAGACTAGGTGTCATTTCTCTATATAAAGATTTCAATGACCTGAAGGGGGCAGTATAGGATTGGGAAGGATTTGGGTCTTCTGGAACATGACAAGGGTTGACCTTTAACCTTGGCTAGTAAGGACATGACTACATTACCAGATAACGGCTTTTCTGATGGTTTGGTTTCAGACAAACTTGTACCAAAGTCACTGCAAATAATGTATTAAGTGATTCTGGAGAAGAAACATCTACCTATACATCCTACAAAAAGATGAGGTCATTATACTGAGACTTCTTATCTCACGTCTTCTGTAACATAACAACGTTGTCATACAATGAACTCAATATAATACTTTATAATGTTAAAATAAAACAGTATATTATTAATATTATTATACAGGATTTATATAGAGCCAACAGTTTGCTCAGCACTTTACAATATAACAGGAGACAATACAGCAACAATACAGTTCAATACAAGAGGGATAGGAGGGCCCTGATCCTGGGAGCTTACAATCTAGGAGGGAGGGGCTAGTGGTACAAAAGGTAATAACTGTGGGGGATGGACTGGTAGGAGGAGTAGAAGATTCCAGTGTTAGCTGAGGGCAGGAGAGGCTTCCCTGAAGAGAGAGGTTTTCAGAGATTGCCTAAAAGTGAGCAGAGTAGGCGATAGTCTGATAAATTGGGGTAGAGAGTTCCAGAGGATGGTGGAAGCTCTGGAGAAGTCCTGGGGATGAGCATGGGAGGAGACAAAGGAGCTAGAGAGCAGGAGGTCATTCGAGGAGTGGAGAGGACGGTTTGGGTGATATTTGGAGACAAGATCGGTGATGTAATTTAGGGCAGAGTTATAAATGGCTTTACATGTTATTGTTAATGTTTTTAATTTTATCCATTGGGCAATGGGAAGCCAGTGGAGGGATTGGCAGAGAGGGGTGGAGGACACTGAGTGGAGGCCAGTGGAGGGATTGGCAGAGAGGGGTGGAGGACGCTGAGTGAGGGCCAGTGGAGGGATTGGCAGAGAGGGGTGGAGGACACTTAGTGGGGGCCACTGGAGGGATTGGCAGAGAGGGGTGGAGGACACTTAGTGGGGGCCACTGGAGGGATTGGCAGAGAGGGGTGGAGGACACTGAATGGAGGCCAGTGGAGGGATTGGCAGAGAGGGGTGGAGGACACTGAATGGAGCCCAGTGGAGGGATTGGCAGAGAGGGGTGGCAGACTCTAAACAGTTGGTAAGGTGGATGAGCCTGGCAGCAGCATTCATGATGGACTGGAGGGGCGATAGCCTATGTAAAGGTAAGCCAATGAGGAGGGAGTTGCAGTAATCGAGTCGAGAGATTACCAGGGAGTGAATAAGGAGCTTTGTGGTATCAATGGTTAAGAAAGGGCATATTCTGGAGATGTGGCGGAGGTTGAGGCGGCATGATTTGGATAGGGATTAGATGTGGGCCTGAAAGGATAGTTCAAAATCCAGGGTTACCCCTAGCACCTTGGCATGCAAGGATGGGTTGATAGTGGTGCTATTGATCCTGACTGAGAAATCAGGGAAGAGGCACATGGGGGAGGAAATATTATGAGCTCAGTTTTGGATAGATTGAGTTTTAGGAAGTGGAGTGACATCCGGTCTGATATGTCTGTTAGTAAATTGATGATACGTGTGGAAACTGATGGGGTGAGCTGAGGAGTAGAGAGATAGATTTGTGTGTCATCAGCATAGAAATGGTATTGGAAACCATCAGAAGCTATCAGCTGACCCAAGGAAGAAGTGTAGATTGAGAGTAGAAGAGGTCTAAGGACAGAACCTTGGGGGACCCCGACAGTAAGAGGAGTAGGAGAGGAGGAAGTAGAGTTGTGACACCGCAAGTGCTGTGAGATAGGTAAGATTCAAACCAATGGAGAGTATAGTCACAGAGACCAAGTAAATAGAGTTTTTTGAGGAAGAGGGGGTGGTCAACTGTGTTAAAGGCAGCAGAGAGGTCCAAGAGTATGAGTACGGAATAGTGACCACTGGTTTTAGTGGTTAGTAAGTCGTTTGTAAGTTTTAGGAGAGCAGTTTCTGTGGAGTGTTGTGGGTAAAATCCAGACTGAAGGGGATCCAGAAGGTTATTTTCAATAAGGTGGCAGCTCAGCCGGTTGTAGACTAGACGTTCAAGGAGTTTGGAGGCAAAAGGGAGTAAGGAGATGGGTCTTAGGTTGCCAAGATTGGTGGGGTTCAGTGAGGCTTTTTTAAGTGTAAGGGTGACTAGCGCATGTTTTAGAGAGTTGAGGAAGATGCCAGTAGAAAGGGAGATATTGAAGATATGAGTTAAAGAATGAAGGATAGAGCCAGAGGGTGACCGTAGTATTCACGAGGGAACAGGGTCCAGGGGGCAGGTGGTTAGGTGGGCTTTAGAAAACAGTTTACCAGCCTTCTCTATAGTAGCTGGGTTAAACAAGGGAAGTATAGATTGTGCAGGTGGACAAGGAGTGTAGGGTGAGGGAGATGTCTGGTGGACCAGGAGTGTAGGGTGAGATATCTGCACAGTGGAGATCTCGTCGTGAATTGTATCAATCTTATTTTTGAAGTGATTAGCGATCTCCTGGGCAGTGAGTGAGTTAGTGGGTGGAGGTAGAGAAGGATGAAGTAGAGAGTTAAAGGTAGAAAAGAGTTGATGGGATTGTGTGAGAGGGTGTTAATGAGAGTGATAAACTAGGTCTGTTTGGTAGAGTAGAGACAAGAATTGTATTTTTGAAGGGCAGATTTATATTGGTCGAAGTCTTGCTGGGTCCTAGTCTTACGCCATAAAAGCTCAGGAGCACGGCCATGTTTTTTGAGGCATCTGGTATTGTTTGTTTGCCAGGGCTGTAGCAGTCGGGGCCTAATTCTGTGTGTAGTGAGGGGGGCCAATGTGTTCACGGTGGATGACAGTGAACTGTTGTAAACAGAAGTGGCCAGGTTGGGGAAGGACATGACTGAGATTTTGTCATAGAGACAATCTGTTGCCAAAAAAAGAAGTGAAGGGTTAAGATAACGAAGGTTTCTACGGGTAACTGGTAGTTAGAAGACAAGCAGGAGGAAGCCAAGGAGAGAGTGAAGCTAATAAGGGATCAGAGAGAGGAAGAGGAAAGTTGGTGAGGTTGCAAGGAGTGCATAGCTAGGAGAATACAAGGTGGAGGCAGTCACCATTGGAGTGAGTAGAAGCATGCGTCCATTGTTTTAGGTCAAAAGAAGTGGTTGGGCTCAGAAGTTTAGAGGTAGCAGGAGTGTTACGATTAACAGGGACGTTGATGTCACCAAGAATGATTGTGGGAAATTCAGAAGAGAGAAAGTAAGGCAGCCTGGCAGGGAAGTCATCAAGGAAGCTGGATATCGGTCCAGGAGGACGATAAATCACAGAAATTCTTAAAGAAACCTGAGAGAACAGACAAATACAGTGAACTTGAAATGAGGAGAGGGACAGAGAGGGAGGTGAATGGAGGACCTGAAAAGTGCTTTGAGGGGATAGAAGGATTCCAACTCCACCTCCTTTCTGTCCACTTGACCTGGGAGAGCCCAGAGGAGACCACCATGGGAGGGGGCAGCAGGAGAGGGAGAGTCAGATTCATGAAGTCATGTTTCTGTAACTGCAAGCAAGTTAAAGGAGTTTGTGATAAAAAGGTCATGGACAGAGCTGAGTTTGTTACAGATAGAGCGGGCATTCCAGAGGACACAGGAAATTATCATCATCAGTTCACCTGATCTCCCTTGGAATGACTGGTGACTGCATTGGTTTGTGGTGTGGATGGATCTGAACCTCCTTTTGTCACCTCTTCCTTTATATCTTGGTTGAATATACAGATGTTGTTACATTCAGCACTTTGTTGGCTGTCTTGGTTGTACATTACTATAATATGTCTGCTGTCCAAGTAAGATGAGTGCACATTGCAGGCCGGAGTCTTCTCTTCATCACCCTGCTGGTTGTGCTGTTCCCCTCATATTTGTTATTTAACTGTGCAGTGTATCACCAATTCTTATTTCACCATGTTTATTTCTATGTCTTGATCTGTTGCTGCCATCTGCTGGCCAGAATTTGCATGCTGCATGCCTTTGTTATAGCTAGTAAGTGTTTTCTCTGCTGGGTGTGGTTTTAGGCAAGCCTTGGTTCTGGTCACTTCCTGCAGCCATTTTATCTGCTATATAGCTGTGTGACAGGACATTCAATACCCTGGGCTTGTGAAGGCATCAGTTTTTGACCAGCAGTTAGCCTCAGGAAAGATATCACAGGACAGCATCAATACCTCTACTGCCTTACAGTATTGTATCACTGTTTGTCGCTGTATTTTGGACCAAATAAACCCACGCTGATTTCATTCCCGTGTATACGTTTGGATCCATCTAACCTGAACATCTGCCGGTCCGGTCTGCTCCACTGCTTGGATACGAAGGTAGGAAGTTACACAGCCATTATCAGATATACCTTCATTCGCCTTCATGTGGGGACAGAACACTGGTCATTGATCATCAACACAATGGAGGAGTTTATTTTTTTAATTACTTTTATTTTTCCTTCATGGTCTTTTTTTTAAGTTTGATGAACAATAACATTTTGTAAAATGCAATAAAAAAAATAAAAAGAATCTCCTTACATTTAGGGGTCCATTCATAAAAGATGTCATAACAATTTATCCAGCAAGAGTGCGTGTCCATTCCTTCTGTGTGACTGGGGGAATGATGGCTGTTATTAGGATATTTGCTGGTCGAATGATTTCCATTGATTTAAAATGGAAAATACCACATGTGCCACTAGATAGAGAGTATTGCTAAAAAACGTAGCGCCATCTAAAGGCCAAATGTGGTATTTTCCATATTAAATCAATGACTGGTTGAATATTGTTGGTTTATTGGACTTTTGTCCTTCTATGTCTGATGTACTCATACCTGCAGGAGTATGATCTCAGGGATTAGTATGACACCGTGCCTGAAGAAAGAATCTAACTACCTAAAGAAAATGTGTTGGACAAACGTGATGATCATTCATCCGCCATGACAAATTCTGGCCGTACTTTAACACAGTGATTTCTTATGATCATCAGCTCCATCTAGTGACCAAAATGGGGGATTTTTCCTGAAATTAACTCAGAGTAAAAATAAAATACTACATTCTGGCCACTAGATGGAATAAATCAGAGTATGAAATTATTATTATTATACAGGATTTATGGCGCCAACAGTCTGCTTAGCGTGGTACAATATAACAGGAGACAATACAACAACAATACAGATCAATACAAGAGGGATAGGAGGGCCCTGATCCTCAGAGCTTACAATCAAAAAGATAAAATACATCCAATATTCATCACAGCTGGGTGAATGCCGGTCACATCTGTACAATTAAATATTTTTTAAAAATAGAATGCAAAATCTCCCACCACAAAATATACTCAGCCAATGACAGGGCAGGACTCCATTTTTATTCTTCTCCTGCTATCAATGGCCAACCCGGTCCCACACTTCATCCATGTCTTTGGGGACCTCTGATCTCCTTATGAACTGTTTCTTCCATGATGAAGATCAGCCATGGAGTATATCTGAGGTGTATATCAGGGTGTGCTTCTTCCCCACATGAGAGCTGGGATGTCCAGCAACATTCATCTAGAAGACATTTCCCGCACTCAAGGCACTAATACACCTCCAGGGTTGTGTGGGACCCCTGATGTACAGGAAGACAGGACTTCAGTGAGGAACATTTCCCTCACTCATGTCCGGAACGCGGCTTCTTCCCCGTGTGAGATCTCTGATGTCCAGAAAGATAGGACTTCTGTGAAAAACATTTCCCGCACTCAGGACAGGAATACGGTTTCTCCCCTGTGTGCAATTTCCGATGTTTGTAAAGATCAGACTTCTGTAAAAAACTTTTCCCGCACTCAGGACAGGAATATGGCTTTTCCCCTGTGTGAGACCTCTGATGTCTGTAAAGATTGGACTTGTCTGAAAAACATTTCCCACACTCAGGACAGGAATACGGCTTCTCTCCCGAGTGAGATCTCTGATGTGTGTCAAGATGGGACTTAAATGAAAAACATTTCCCACACTCAGAACAGGAAAGTGGCTTCTCCCCTTTGTGAGATCGCTGATGTGTGTAAAAATCTGAAGTGTCTAAAAAACATTTCTTGCACTTAGGACAGGAATACGGCTTCTCAACCGTGTGATATCTCTGATGTCTGTTCAGACTGGACTTCCATGAAAAACATTTCCCGCACTCAGGACAGGAATATGGCTTTTCTCCTGTGTGAGATCTCTGATGTTTGTGATAAAAGGACTTGTCTGAAAAACATTTCCCGCACTCGGGACAGGAGTATGGTTTTTCCCCCTTGTGAATCCTTTCATGTGTGACAAGATCTGATTTTACTACAAAACATTTCCCGCACACAGAACAGGAATACGGCTTCTCCCCCTTGTGAAACCTCTGATGTCTGTAAAGTTGGAACTTCCTTAAAAAACATTTCCCACAGTCAGGACAGGAGTGCGGTTTTTCCCCCGTGTGACGCCTTTGATGGGTGACAACATCTGATTTTAGTACAAAACATTTCCCACACTCAGAACAGGAATATGGCTTCTCACCTGTGTGAAACCTCTGATGTCTGTAAAGTTGGGACTTCCTTAAAAAACATTTCCCGCACTCAGGACAGGAATACGGCTTCTCCCCTGTGTGAGATCTTATATGGACATTAAGACCATATTTAGAACGGAAACCTTTCCCACACTCAGTACAGGAGAAGCTCTTCCCTGTTGGAAGGCCGGCCCGGTCCCGCATAGTCTGAGGTTCCTCAGGATACGAGGAATCCGATGGTCCATCTACACTGGGTGGGGCCGGATGGACATTGGAGGGAGGCGGGTTTTCTCCTAGAATATACTGTATGATGTCCTCATCTTCTACTTTCCAGTCTGGAGACAAAGTGAGACAATCCTCTGAGGTTTTCCTCATCTCCCGGCCATGGACTAAAATACAAAGACAAAGAGGATTACTAGACAGAAGCTGATTGGTTTCCCCAAACAGGACTCCGCCCACATCAGGCAGCTTGGTCTAGATGGGTGACTTCCATCACGACTTTGTACACAACTTCCCGGAAACATGATGCTACTTCAAAGCAAACATCGAAGGGATTATAAAGTCCCAAGCACATTCCATTCACACCCGAGCATAGCCGAAATGTAAGTTCCCACTGTGACAGACCCAACCGGGACATGGGCTTTTGGAGGGGACTACAGGCTAGCCTCTTGCCTACTGACCATGGCCCTGGTGTCTGAGGGGGCTTTATTCTTTGGTGTGTGCCTGGGGGGACCTTTGGAGTAGCTTACTTGGGACTCAAGTCCATATCTCCCCAAAACACACAGACTCTGAGAACTGGAGGACCAAGATACAGATTTGGGGTCCCTGTCCCCAAACTAGAATTGATTGTTTTCAATCCCCCTCCTTCCTAGACTCAGAGACTCTAAGAAGATGTTGATATAATCAGTAAAACAACCTGATGCTGAGGACTCTTGCTGGAATCTGTTTATTAAGGTGTGATGTGTCTTTCTCCCATTGTGTGCCTCCTAGGTGTGCATTGTTAATGGAGTCACCTATTGTTTCTCTGTTGGGAAGTCCTTCTGGAGGTGCCTACATGAAAGGATTAGACCGATGTCAGCTTCACCTCGTTATCTAACCAGTGTGAGATGTTTATCCTGATGGAGGTCCTTCTGGAGGTGCCTACGTGATAGGATTAGACCGATGTCAGCTTCACCTCGTTATCTAACCAGTGTGGGATGTTTATCCTGATGGAGGTCCTTCTGGAGGTGCCTACATGATAGGATTAGACCGATGTCAGCTTCACCTCGTTATCTAACCAGTGTGGGATGTTTATCCTGATGGAGGTCCTTCTGGAGGTGCCTACGTGATAGGATTAGACCAATGTCAGCTTCACCTCGTTATCTAACCAGTGTGGGATGTTTATCCTGATGGAGGTCCTTCTGGAGGTGCCTACATGATAGGATTAGACCGATGTCAGCTTCACCTGGTTATCTAACCAGTGTGGGATGTTTATCCTGATGGAGGTCCTTCTGGAGGTGCCTACGTGATAGGATTAGACCGATGTCAGCTTCACCTCGTTATCTAACCAGTGTGGGATGTTTATCCTGATGGAGGTCCTTCTGGAGGTGCCTACATGATAGGATTAGACCGATGTCAGCTTCACCTCGTTATCTAACCAGTGTGGGATGTTTATCCTGATGGGTAATATTTGTTGGCACTGCCCCTATTTCTGGAGTGCATAAAAACTGTATTTCTGTTCAGTAAAGTCGTTCTTGTTTGACATCTAAGCTAGTCTCGTCTAGTCTTGGGTGCAATGCCCGGCTACAATACCTTGGGCCTGTGTCCTGGAGGTGAGGAAGCAGTTCTATAATGGAATCACCTATTCGGGGTGATAGGCATTCCGTCACATTTAGTGACAAGCAGTGGGATGTTTCCTGCAGTCTGGGACATCCAAACCACCACTGGGATCTGAGGTCCGGTTAGCAGAAGAGGAGAGGTATGGACACCAGCCGCCATGGAAGAGGAATACGTAAGGAGGGTGCAAGAGATGCGGATGCAGCACAAAGGACCAGTGCCAGTGAAGGTCCTGCAGGGATGGGATGACTCTGTCCACTGGCAGCTGTGGAAGGAAGAGCTAGACTGAGAGCAGCACTGCCAAGGTAAGTCTCCTCTCCATCCAGGACAGGTACTGGTCGCAGTATGAAGTGCGGGTGCTGTTATTGGGTGAACAGCTGCACAAGGAGTGGACAGTTGGGTTAAGAAGGCTGGTCCAAGCAGAAATGCTGCTGAACGAGAGCTTCAGAGCCTTCCGCTGGCATGTAGCCCAGGGGTGCCCTCGGACAGAAGACAACAGCCTGATGGAAGGCTTTGGCTATGATGGCTTGGGGCTGTTGTACTGGAGGCTGTCACAGGATCCTGACTTCAGGAATGATCTGGAATGGCATTTGGAGGAAATCATGGATTGCAGGGACTAGATGCTGAACATCTCAGAAGTGCGCTGGGCACAGGAAGATATGGAGTTTCTAGGCCTTCAGGAATGGGAGCTGGAACAAGAATATAAAAGACTACTCAACAAAGCTCATCAGTATGGCCAGCACCCATGGATGGGATGGATTATGAGTTACCCACCGAAGTGCTGCAAGCCGGTGCCCTGGATTTTCAGCAATCCCAGAGACTGAGGATTTATTAGACTTTTCTGCTAAGGAGGAACAACCCAGATTACACATAAAAAACACACAAAAAAATAAATGGGAATATGTGTTTATGCTACATTCAGGTGAGAATGGGATATACTAGGGAGAAAGTTTTTAGAAAGCAAGGATGACCAGGGAGAAGAGGTCAGGGTTAAAAAAAAAAAAAAACACATCATGCTTCAGAAGTAGCAGAAAATGTGCTGCAATTAAGAAAAACATACAACGTACTGGTGACTTTACATAGAAGTCTATGGGAGTTGTGCTGCATAAGAATCAGGGCAGCACAGTGGCTCAGTGGTTAGCACTTCTGCCTGGCAGTACTAGGGTCGCCGGTTCAAATCCCAACCATGGCACCACCTGCCTGGAGTTTACATGTTCTCCCTGTGCCTGCGTGGGTTTCTTCCGGGTACTCCGGTTTCCTCCCACACTCCAAAGACATGCTGGTAGGTTAATTGGCTCCTGTCTAAATTGTTCCTTAGTATGTGTATGTAAGAATGTAAGTTAGGGACCATAGATTGTACACCCCTTGAGGGTTTTGGACCGATGTGAATGTAAAGCGCTGCGTAAATTGATGGCGCTATATAAAGTACCTGAAATAAATAAAATAATATAAAATTGCAGTGACTCATGGCACAACCAAGAAAACTAGGAAATGGCTCCTCTGACCTCCTACCAGGTCATTTCTTTATTCATGGACCTTAGTCAGAGAGTGAGGAAACAACCAGAACTGTCTTTTATAGGAGGGACAGTGATGAGGGGATTATAGGACGAGGGTCCCCACCCCCTCTATCACTCATCGCCATCTTCCCAACACAAGAAGTACTGCACTTCCTTATTTAGTCCATGATTTAGTCATGATGAACAGCGGGGCTGAGCCCCACCAGAGGTCAGAGAGTGAGGATGAGGGGAGAACAACCAAGATGAAGACTGGACTGATCCTGAAGACCACCATCATTGGGGTATTGACTCCTCCCTCATTATCACTTTCTGTTTAAGGGTCCAAAGTTGGAGGATGTTATCACATTATTATCACCATGTAAAAGTCTGTGCTCCAATCACATCATCCGATATAAAATGTCCGGCTGGGAGGAAATGGGTGTAAAATAATGTATTGTACAGCTTTTTGTATAGGATACAAATATTAGGGTAGTACAGTATATAGTGCAGGGGTCAGGAGTATGTAATGTGCAATATAAATTATACAGTGTAAGGGTCAGACTGCACTCTGGGGTCTTGACTTGGGTCTGAGACTATACAGTCATATCCCTCCACCCAGAACAGCCAGCAGACCACAGAGCAAGGAACCCTGGGACATTGCTCTCTCAGTAAACTTGCTAGACCCACTAATGGGGAAGCAGATACAAGACACACACCCCAGGTGCCTAGGTCTAGTAACATTTATGGTGAAAATCAACATTTTGCTGCCAGCTGAACCCCAGAACCTCCATAAATCCAGTCTAGATACATAAATTGTGTCTGCAGCACAGAGAAGGAAGATTATCCGAGAGAAATCCAGGAATACAGGACGGGGAACACAGCTCAGGAAAGTGACCAGGGGATTACAAGCTGATATCACCCAGTCCCCGCCCTACTCTGGACCAATCAGTGAGCAGTATGGGTGGAGGAATGGATTTAGTGTTCATGACCCACCTGTGCTGATCTCTGTAGGAGTGTCCTCCTCTATAAATGTCCCCGTTATTCCATCCTCCTCCATAGACTGCTGATCATCCCTCACATACGCCTCTTCTTCTGCTTTCACCTCAAATTCTATATTTATCAGATCTTCACTCTAAATCAAGAGAAAGATCAGCAATAACATCTGTAAAATATAAGCTTTAATATTGTAACATCACTTAAAACTTTCATATCATCTATAAAATATAATAATTCACAGAAAATATCAACACATCACCTTTACAAGTCCATGTTCTAGATTCTCCATCCCACCAACCTTGCAATGGGGAGGGATGGTGTGACCTTCCTGTGTGGAATCCCGGGAATACAGAGGACGGGGACATCTCTCTGGGGGGTTCCTGGTATTAGGTGGCTCCATCATATCCTTGTGTCCTTCTGAAAACTCCTCCATCACTCCATACTCCTCATCCTCCTCTTTATACTCTTCTTTAACATCAATATTATCATCCCCGAGGATTCCACTCTGAAAGATATAATAAAACATTCATTGTAACAAACATGCTGTGTATAAATCACAACTACCAATAATTGTCATCATCTACCTGATGATGGTGAGGGATGGTGTGACCTTCCTGTGTGGAATCCCGGGAATACAGAGGACGGGGACATCTCTCTGGTGGGTTCCCATGACTGGATCCATCTGTAGGAAACACACACACTGACTGAATCCATTGTTTCTATGTGTTTATCAGATGATGGGGGATCTAGGTGGATCCTCCGTACTGCTCTCTCCTTTACAATAAAGTCTCCTCTTACCCGGTGATGTGAGGGGCGGCTGATTGTCCATCATGACGTCCTTGTAGAGATCCTTGTGTCCTTCTAAATACTCCCACTCCTCCATGGAGAAATAGACAGTGACACCCTGACACCTTATAGGAACCTGACACACACAATGATACAGTCACCATCCAGACACATCCCTTGTCTGTTACTGGAGAATGTCCCAGAATTCCCGGCACCGCTCACCTCTCCTGTCAGCAGCTCAGTGATCTCTCTGGTGACTTCTAGAATCTTCTTCTTCTTTCTCTCTTCTATCAGGGAGGGAGGTGGAGGCAATGTGATGTCATATGATCTCCAGACTTCACAGGAGGAAAACTCTACATCTGAACACAAATAGTCACATCAAATGATATTCCCAGAATCCTCCTCACCTCTCCATTCAGGTCTCCATTTTATTAAAGCCCCACTTCAGGCTGAGGTATAATTCCCCCCCCCACAGGACCCCCACACTACGCAGGGTATAGGCTTGTTGCAGCATTCTGATGTCATTACATACAACGCAGGACCAACAGTCCCACTTTACATGTGAGGATACCAAGGGGCCCCACATCCTAAGAGCATCAGAAAAAAGCCAGATGGAGGGACATTGGGGGGAGGAGTTGTGAGGTCAGTGTGATGTCATAGGATTCTCTGACTCTGGATGGAGGGACATTGGGAGGAGGAGCTGTGGGGTCAGTGTGATGTCATAGGATACCCTGACTCTGGATGGGGGGACATTGGGAGGAGGAGCTGTGGGGTCAGTGTGATGTCACAGGATTCTGACTCTGGATGGGGGGACATTGGGAGGAGGAGCTGTGGGGTCAGTGTGATGTCACAGGATTCTCTGACTCTGGATGGAGGGACATTGGGGGGAGGAGCTGTGGGGTCAGTGTGATGTCACAGGATTCTCTGACTCCGGATGGAGGGACATTGGGGGGAGGAGCTGTGAGGTCAGTGTGATGTCACAGGATTCCCTGACTCCGGATGGAGGGACATTGGGAGGAGGAGCTGTGAGGTCAGTGTGATGTCACAGGATTCCCTGACTCCGGATGGAGGGACATTGGGAGGAGGAGCTGTGAGGTCAGTGTGATGTCATAGGATTCTCTGACTCCAGATGGAGGGACATTGGGAGGAGCTGTGAGGTCAGTGTGATGTCATAGGGTTTTCCATCCCCCACCATTAATAAAAGTGGTATAATCCTTTGATATAGACTGATGAGGTAAGAAAGTGATTGGTGGGAAAGGTGACACAGCTCCACAATGATGAGAATGTTCCGGCCCCGGAAGTGGGGGAATGTTCTGCCCCTGAAGGGGTTAATCTGGGTTCCCACACTATATATGTGTGTATCATCATCTGCTGGAGATAAAAGACGTCACAGTGACTATGGAGGAAGAGGACAGACGTGACTATGGAGGAAGAGGATGGACATGACTATGGAGGAAGAGGACGGACGTGACTATGGAGGAAGAGGACGGACGTGACTATGGAGGAAGAGGATGGACATGACGGGGGGGTTACTGGGTGTAAATACAACATAACATCTAGATTGTAAGCTCCAAGGAGCAGGGCCCTCAATCCCCTCATGTTTTGCATTGTATTGTTGTTGTTCTGTCACATGTTCTTTCCCCCTTTGTAATGTACAGCGCTGAGCGAACTACTGGCGCTTTATAAATACTGTATAATAATAATAATAATTACCTCCTCTGCTGCCACTTCCAGTCACGTCTCCTCTCTACTTCCTGTCTGTACCTGACATTACTTCCTGTCTATGTCTGACATCACTTCCTGTCTGGGTAGAAGTGAGATCCCCACCTTGTGGCGCTCAGAGGAACTGAACCATCTGGTAGTGTGGCCCCGGCCTTGTGCTGGGTGTGTATGGACTGTAGATCCTTGTGTAGGGGAGGAAATGACTCCTATCTGTGACTGCTGTAACCTGCTGACTGGCATCTCCTTTGAATTCTGACACTTGCACTGGATACACACAAGGCAGTCAGGGATTTCAGCCCCTCCCTTCTCCTCTCAGACTGTAATACAGAGAGAGCCAATCAGAAGAGGTATTAAAGGAGCCAATGACAGGGACTTTCTCAAGCAGGAGGTGCAGCTGCAAAGCATTGTGGAATATGCAGTCCTGAACAGAAATGGCCTGATAGGCTGATATGAGGGATGGAACTACAGAGACCAGCATGCTTAGTGAGAGCAGAGTGAAGGACTCCATCTTGTTTTTCCTGAGGGGAGGCAGTCTGCATGTGGCAGGAGACAGTCTGGACCTGGCAGAGAAGTGCTCAGGGTCAGTTCACTCCATGTTTAGGTATCTGCATCAGTCAGGGAACATCCAACCTGAGAGATGTGGCCTACAGTACAGTGCCTACACCGACAGTGTGAAGGGCTCATCGTGAGGTGACCACAGGAGCCGGTCATTTCCAGGACCATGGTTTGGGCCTTAGTCCCAGGATCTGGTGAGAGGGATTTTGCCCCCTGGCAGATGACAGGAACACGGCACACAGAGACATGACACTTCTCCCATACTCACCAGGCACTGGGTTGTGTAGATGGTCCTGCTATACAGACACAGTGTTTGCTTTGCTATACAAATCCTGCCACGGGATTACAATGATACTTTACCATAGGAGTGTACGTGCACCAATGAAAGTGTCTCGCTGAAGACCCCAACATTCATCCTGTTACCAAGAGACTGAAGTTACTGGTGCCATACGGGCACGCGCATGCGTATTCAGGCCTCTATATTGCATGGTGTGGGAGGGAATAGCTCTACCCTGGAAAGTAGCTATGAAGCATCAGTTGGGCGCAGTGTTTGCCTATTGGGCTTGTGGTGTCGGGGGTTAGAAGGGAGAAGTCTGACACCACAGAGTCATCCTTCTGCTCTCCTCCTGCTTGGACATCATAGAGCTGAGTTTATGTAAAGGGGTTTAGACCCACATTGAGGGCGCCATGTAAGTGTTTCCTCTGCTCTTGGGGTTATTCACGGTTGGAATCCCCTGAAAGCAGCCTGAGTGTAAAAGTGAGTTATATTGCTTCCGGTCTCAGGATTTGCTGTTCTCTGGATTCACCGAACGTATACCTGTTGTTCATGTTTATTACTTCCCATAGAGGTCTTACAGTAAAGCTGATCTCTGTGTTTATTATACCGTGTGTGCTTTTCATTGGTCCTTGTACTTCACTATTGTCAGGGGTGTCAGTTGGGGCTGAGACAGTTCTTGGGGTTGGGAGGCAGAGTGGTGGAGTGAACAAACTTACCCCCTTTGGGGGATCGGTACACTGATAGAGGGGTCACCTCCACTCCCACCAAGGGGGACAGAAATATATGACTGCCTAGTCCAGCCTTCCTCAGCCAGGGGTCCTCCAAAGTTTTCTCGGGGTTCCTTCAGCAATGAACAATTCCTGTGTGAATTTGTCAGATTACAAGTCCCCATTATCTGGGTAAGGGGGTGTCAATCATCGCACGTCGCTGACATTTACAGATCTAGAGAAGAGTTTTAAATTGCCAACAAATTACGTTTCCCTCCCAGATTCCTTTTTACACTCAGCCGATGCGGGGCCGCTGCATTTTTCAAAGTCCTACTTGTCACATTTTTAGTGCAGGTTTGGTGTGGTAAAAAAAAGCCACACAAAAAACGCACCTCCCCATTGAAATCAATGGAAAACATGGCAAACCACATCAAAAATGCACCTGCCTTGTGTTTTTGGTGCAGTTTGTGAGTCACATGCATTGCCTGTACTTGTTGAGGGGTCAAAGAACAGCCTCATTCACTTCAATGGGTCACATTCAGCAGGAGATACACCCATCAAAAGTGACATCTTGGGGATAATTCCTGCTGTGACTGCGAAGACAACCATCACTACTGGGATATGTGTAGATGCTGCCCACTGCCTCTGCAGATATAGGGGGCAGTAAAAGTTCAGCTCAACTGTGAGGTCTAACAATATAAAGGAAAACTCTGCTTCAAAACTAAATAGGTGTGGGGTTCCCCTTTAATATCCATACCAGACCCTCATCCAGCATTAGGAGAAGTATGAAGATGAAGGGGAACTCCACTTAAAAATGAACTAATGATAACACGGTGTTATCTTATTGACAAATGGTGGGTCCCCCATATACCCCAGTAATGGTTGGCTCCCCCGAACTCCATTGTAATGGTGTTTTCCCCCACACACCCCAGCAATGGTGCCCCCCCCGCGCACACACCCTGGTAATGGTGAGCCCTCCCGCACACACCCAGGTTATGGTGGATTCCTCCATACACATAAGTAATGGTAGGTCCCCCTGCATATCCCAGCAATGGGGGTTTTCCCCACAAACCCTGGTAAAGGTAGGTCCCCCCACACACCTATGCCATGGGCCCATTAGCACACCTAGGATTGACACGGGGTGATGCCAGTTAGAGGGGTGGGAGATTAGTGAACATTCTGTCCTGGATCCCCCCTTCCTTTCATTGAACATTTACTCCTGGATTTCCACTTCCCATGGTGAACATTCACTCCTGGATTTCTCCCTCCTGGAGTGAGCATTCGTTCATGGATATCACCTTCCTTCAGTGAATGTTCACTCCTGGATCCCCCTTCCTTCAGTTAACATTGACTGGTGGATATCAGAGGATGGGGAGATGTCAGAGGTCCATCAGCTTCATCAGATGACAGGGGAGTCATCAGAGGTCCATCAGATTCATCAGATGACAGGAGAGACATCAGAAGTCCATCAGCTTCATCTGAGAATGGGGAGACATCAAAATGTCCATCAGCTTCATTGTAGAACAAGGGAGACATCAGAGGTCCATCAGCTTCATCAGATGACAGGAGAGACATTATAGGTCAATCAGCTTCATCTGAGAACAGGGGAGATATCAAAATGTCCATCAGCTTCATTGTAGAACAAGGGAGACATCAGAGGTCCATCAGCTTTATCAGAGGACAGGGGAGTCATCAGAGGTCCATCAGCTTTATCAGAGGACAGGGGAGTCATCAGAGGTCTATCAGCTTCATCAGAGGACAGGGGAGTCATCAGAGGTCCATCAGCTTTATCAGAGGACAGGGGAGTCATCAGAGGTCCATCAGCTTTATCAGAGGACAGGGGAGTCATCAGAGGTCCATCAGCTTCATCAGAGGACAGGGGAGACATCAGAGGTCCATCAGCTTTATCAGAGGACAGGGGAGTCATCAGAGGTCCATCAGCTTCATCAGAGGACAGGGGAGTCATCAGAGGTCCATCAGCTTTATCAGAGGACAGGGGAGACATCAGAGGTCCATCAGCTTTATCAGAGGACAGGGGAGTCATCAGAGGTCCATCAGCTTCATCAGAGGATAGACACACATCAGAGGTCCATCAGCCTCATTGGAGATGGGAGACATCAGAGGTCCATTAGCTTCATCAGAGGACAGAGGAGAAATCAAAGGTCTATCAGCTTCATCAGAGGACAGGGGAGACATCAGAGGTCCATCAGCCTCATTGGAGACAGGGGAGACATCAGAGGTCCATTAGCTTTATCAGAGGACAGAGGAGAAATCAGAGGTCTATCAGCTTCATCAGAGGACAGGGGAGACATCAGAGGTCCATCAGCTTCATCATAGGACAAGGGAGACATCAGAGTTCCATCAGCTTTATTGGAGGACAGGGGAGACATCAGAGTTACATCAGCTTTATTGGAGGACAGGGGAGTCATCAGAGGTCCATCAGCTTCATCAGAGGATAGGCACACATCAGAGGTCCATCAGCCTCATTGGAGATGGGAGACATCAGAGGTCCATTAGCTTCATCAGAGGACAGAGGAGAAATCAAAGGTCTATCAGCTTCATCAGAGGACAGGGGAGACATCAGAGGTCCATCAGCCTCATTGGAGACAGGGGAGACATCGGAGGTCCATTAGCTTTATCAGAGGACAGAGGAGAAATCAGAGGTCTATCAGCTTCATCAGAGGACAGGGGAGACATCAGAGGTCCATCAGCTTCATCGTAGGACAAGGGAGACATCAGAGTTCCATCAGCTTTATTGGAGGACAGGGGAGTCATCAGAGGTCCATCAACTTCATCAGAGGACTGGGGAGACATCAGAGGTCCATCAGCTTCATCGTAGGACAAGGAAGACATCTGAGGTCCATCAGCTTTATTGGATGACAGAGGAGTCATCAGAGGCTGTCACAGATCCCACCCACATGCACTCGGCCACAGTGACTAGCTAACAGAGGCGTGCACATCTGGCCGTGACTTGGTGTAAAGAGGGAATGAGGGGGACTTATTTTGTCACAGCCCGCACTACCTCTCCTCTCATATTAGGACCCATGCAGTTTATGTTGTCTGTATGGAGGAGGTGTAGGGTTAGATTCATCCTAGGCTCTAAGTGTTCCCCCTTGACCAACATCATTTTTAATCCAAGTCTCCCAGATGGTCTGGCCATTGGTCGAGTCCCTCCTTGGGCTAAGGTTAATCTATTCCAATTGCAACATTTGGTCAATCCTGTGGCAAACTTGCTCATCAGAATTGGAGCGGAGTTCCCCCTCAACCCTCGTTTTCGTGTTCTATCTGTTTATCTGAGGCATTTCTCAAATCACTCCTCACATCCCCCCTGCATTCCTGTGAGTCAAAGGTTATCTCCTGGCAGATGGTGTGGGGGACAACCAGGAAGACATGAGAAGTGGAGCCATCCAGTCTGAATGAGGTGTCATTTTTATCACCCAAAACTATGTAAGCCCACTCATTATCAAACCAACCAGAATAAGTGCACAGTCCTCAGGTCAACTGTATGGTTCATATCACGGGATATGAGCTAGTAATTTAGTGTAGAGTTCCCCAATGACCACTCCCAAAATGGGTAGTCAGAGCCCCCCTTCCCCTGAGAGGGACCCTTGAAGACTTTTAAGTGAGTTAGAAAAACTCTGACACTCACACACAGGGATCTCCCAGCAACATCGTAACAAGGGGAGATCAAAGAAGCTTTCTGCTCACAACTTGAATTTGCTAAAACCAGGCAAGGCAAGTAACTTATCCTGTATTTTCCCGCTATTCTATGTTTGCTGTGTCTTTGTATACATATATATATTTTTGTGATATCTCTTTGTACATATTTATTTTGCATCCAACGCTTTTAGTAATAAATCTTTCTTTCTGAAAGTGTTAAACTGTTTCTAAGCGCTTACTTGCAATTCACGAATCCCTGCCTTTGAAGAGACGCTACTGTTTGTATATCTCTGTATAGCAGGTCCGCGGGCCGTGCTATATAGACCAATATTTCAATCATTATAGTGTATATTTGATAACGGGAGTTTCCCAGTCTCCGACAAAAGTGGTGGTGGCAGTAGAGGGTTAGTTGCGTAACTAACCTGACCCAGTAACAAGCGCATTCAGGCTGCAGGCACCGATTGTAGTCCATTAGCTGGGCAATCGCTGTGTAGGGTGCAGCTGGGTGTGGCCTTGTTACGCGCGTCACACCGCGGTTTTGGATCGGCCGGCCCTTTGGTCACGAGTTTGGTGAGAAGGTCTGGGGTCTGACGCCGTGGGCGTGACGTATTACTGTTAGTCGCGGCTGTGCGATTGTCGCCTGTTGGTGGCGGCGACCGCGGGTCGTGACAAATCCCGTAATTCACAACCTTAAATCCTTCCCTGACATTCAAAAAGCTGCTCGCATTCCACCCCATCAGTATTTTGTTTATCTACAGATACAACACATTTTTGCCTCCAAAGCCTCTTCTCTGACTCTTGAACAACCTACCCCTTTAGATCATATCTGCATCCAAGGCCCACACCACCGGGACATCATTTCCGCTACGTATACATTGCTTGTAGATGTCGCCCTTTTTCTATTGGTTCTCCCCTTTATATGTGTAAATGGTCCCGTTTCCTTCAATGTGATA
This sequence comes from Staurois parvus, assembly GCF_062004578.1. Classification (NCBI taxonomy): domain Eukaryota; kingdom Metazoa; phylum Chordata; class Amphibia; order Anura; family Ranidae; genus Staurois; species Staurois parvus. The sequence goes on from NW_028318366.1 coordinate 1,467,700, forward strand.
TTGGGTTGGATCAATGGAGTAGGATTTGGGAGGCCTCTTCTAAATCTTCTGTGTGTGTAATGTATACAGAAAATCCTTCTAAGACCCCCATGTTTTGGTATCGGACCCCTGAGGTTCTCCATGATCATAACCTGAATGTTTCTTCTGTTTGCTGGTGTTGTGGGACGGAAACTGACACTCTTTTCTACATTTTTTGGGATTGCCGGTCCATTGCACCCTTTTGGAGGAGGTCCTTACCCCATTGTGGTTACTTTTCCTGGCTCCTGTCCCTTTTGAGCCCATTTACTTTCTGTTGGGTCTACCTTTTCGGGTCTCTCTAAATGTGCGAGGAAACTTTCCACCTACATGAGGGCAGCCAGGAGAACCATTCCCATGCATTGGCTGTCTTCTATGTCCCCCATGTTACCGGCACTGATGAAGGTCAGAGCAGAAATGAGAAAGTTGGAGTACCTACCTGCTTTACACCCTGCTACTGTCCCTGCGCTGGAGGCAGTTCAGGACCCACGGGACACCTATGACACCGATCTGTCTGCTCCGATCGTTTGTGATTGATGGCCATGTCACTGTTTTGTATTGACATTGTATGTTCTTATGTACCTCTCATCGATGAGCTGCTTTATCAGCCTTCTCTCCCTCTCTGCTTTTATTTTACATTTACCTTTGTGACTGCTTGTTGTAATGTGTCACATAGAGATGGGTGCTAATAGGCTGCAGGAGATCCGCTGAGACATAGAGAGGGAAATGGGAGCTAATAGGCTGCAGGAGATCCGCTGAGACATAGAAAGGGAAATGGGTGCTAATAGGCTGCAGGAGATCTGCTGAGATATAGAGAGGGAAATGGGTGCTAATAGGCTGCAAGAGATCTGCTGAGATATAGAGAGGGAAATGGGTGCTAATAGGCTGCAGGAGATCCGCTGAGACATAGAGAGGGAAATGGGAGCTAATAGGCTGCAGGAGATCCGCTGAGACATAGAGAGGGAAATGGGTGCTAATAGGCTGCAGGAGATCCGCTGAGACATAGAAAGGGAAATGGGTGATAATAGGCTGCAGGAGATCTGCTGAGACATAGACAGGAAATGGGAGCTAATAGGCTGCAGGAGATCTGCTGAGACATAGAAAGGGAAATGGGTGCTAATAGGCTGCAGGAGATCTGCTGAGACATAGAGAGGTAAATGGGTGCTAATAGGCTGCAGGAGATCTGCCGAGACATAGAAAGGGAAATGGGCGCTAATAGGCTGCAGGAGATCTGCTGAGACAATGAAATGTGTATGAAATGGATGGCTGTGCAGACACTCCCAGAAGATGATGTCATTATGAGTGGATTGATATATATTTTTGCATTGTCCCCCCCAGAAGGATCAGGTTTGGCGGGATCGCTCTCATTAGCTATACATTTGTATTTTGTGTTCTGTGTTTGTAAGACTTTTCTATATGTAATAAGAGATGTTTGTTGAACAGTTGGTTACATAAGAGTTACATTTATTTCTTCTTCCTTTATTCAGTAATGTTTCATCTCCCGTAGTATCCCTGTAAGGTACATATTATACAGGAAGGGGGATTATGGGATGGATCTCGGGGCTGCAGTTCCTCTGAACTCCACAAGGTGCTGATCTCACCTATACTCACACAGGAAGTCTCTATGGAATGCAGACAGGAAGTGATGTCAGGGAAAGACAGGAAGTGATGTCAGGTACAGACAGGAAGTTCCAGAAGAGAGGTGAGGCGGGAAGAAGTAAAGAGGAGACGGTGGTGGAAGTGGCAGCAGAGGAGGTAATAAGATGTTATTTCCTATTTACAACAAATGTATATAAATCTGAGGCTCTTTTAGGAATGTTGGGGGTTTAAGCAATGAAAGGGGCTTTATAGCAACTTAAATGTGTAATATGTGTAACATTGCACTGTTTATCTCCTCCTCCCCTCCCCCGCCTGTCTCCAGCACCGCACCTGGGGACTAGCAGGGAGGGGAGAGACCTTGCAGTGTAATGAGAACCGATTGGCTGCTCCTCAGGAAAGGGGAGTGTCCGGCTTATCCTTTCTCCCTTTCACTCCCAGAGCCATTTTGGCATTTTTGCACATTTAAAAAATCACTTTATCCTGAAGATGACACAAAACCCCCAAAATATCGATTTTCTGAAAGTAGAGACTTTAGAGAATAAAATAGTGTCAGTTCTAATTTTTATGTCACAAAATATTATTACAAAGTCTAGGAAATGCCAAATTTCAGTAATAAATTATTATTATTATTATTATATGGAGTTTATATAGCGCCAAAGGGTTTGCTCAGCGCTGTACAATAGAGGGGGGGACAATACATGAAACATTACAGCAACTACAAACAGCACACGAGGGGTAAGAGGGCCCTACTCTTAGGAGCTTACAATCTAGGAGGGAGGGGGTAGAGGTACAGGAGGAAGTGGCTGTGGGGGATGGAGTGGTAGGAGGAATGAAGAACGGCTGTTAGGTGAGGGTGGGGTAGGCTTCCCTGAAGAGGTGGGTTTTCAGAGAGCGCCTGAAGGTGAAGAGGGAAGGTGACAGTCTGATGGATTGGGGTAGTGAGTTCCAGAGGATGGGGGAGGACCTGGAGAAGTCTTGCAGACGTGTGTGGGAGGAATTCTGAAGGACCCTCTGCACACTGGTATATATTTCAGAATTTCTAGAGTTAATGTGGTTACACCCCTTTAGCACCTGATGGATAAATGCATGCACTAGCTGTATGGATTTGAGCACAGGGATCTCTTGTTTGGTGTGTGGGAGGAGGAGACCAGGGGGCAAGACAGAAGGAGGTCCTGTGAAGAGCGAAGGGTACGGGTAGGGTGGTACCTGGGAATCAGGTTGGTTAGGTAGTTAGGGGCAGTGTTGTGAATGGCTTTGTAGGTCAGAGTGAGTAGTTTGAATTTGATGCGTTGGGCAACTGGTAGCCAGTGGAGGGAGAGGCAGAGGTGGAGCGGGTGGTGAGGTGAGGGAACACGGCGAGAGGAACGCGCGGAGCAAAGGTAAGTGAATTGACACAGGGGGGACTTGGCTTACTACTTGGGGGGGAATAGTACTATGGGGGATGAAATACTATATGAGGGATGAATTAATATGGGGGATAAAATAATATGGGGAATGAATTACTATATGGAGGATGAATTACTATATGGGGGATGAATTTCTATATGGGGGATGAATTTCTATATGGGGGATGAATTACTATATGGGGGATGAATTACTATATGGGGGATGAATTACTATATGGGTGATGAATTACTATAGGGGGGATGAATTACTATAGGGGGGATGAATTACTATAGGGGGGATGAAATAATATGGGGAATGAATTACTATAGGGGGGATGAATTACTATATGGGGGATGAAGTACTATGGAGGGTGAATTACTCTGGGGGATGAATTACTATAGGGGGGATGAATTACTATATGGGGGATGAATTACTATGGGGGATGAATTACTATGCTTACTATGGGGGAATATTACTATACTTACTATGGATGACACATACACATCATTCATCTACTCTTGGTCCGTCCCCCGGGTCCAATATATGAACCCATTGCGGCCTTCAAGTCAAAAAGTTTGCCCACCCCTGGTCTAGCCGCTGAGTTCAGGATGGTCTGAAGCGGGGAGAGCCTGCACTGGGGTAGGCCGGTGAGGAGGGAGTTGCAGTAGTCCAGGCGTGAGATGATGAGGGAGTGTACGAGTAGTTTGGTGGTGTCTGGGGTAAGAAAGGAGCGTATTTTGGCGATGTTGCGGCGGTGGAGCCTGCATGTGTTTGTAAGTGATTTGACATGAGGTTGGAAGGAAAGGTTTGAGTCCAGAATGACGCCAAGGACTTTGGCTTGCGGGGTGGGATTGATGGTGGTGTTGTTGGTGATGATGGATAGGATGGGGGGGGGTGAGGGCAAGGGGGAAGACGAGAAGCTCGGTTCTGGAGAGGTTAATCTTGAGGAAATGGAGCGACATCCAGTCTGAGATGTCATTTAGGAGGTGATTGATGCGGGCAGAGAATGTGGGGGTGAGGTGGGGGGGTTGAGAGGTAAATTTGAGTGTCATCAGCGTGGAGGTGGTAGTTTAAGCCGTGTGAGTGTATGAGTTTGCCAAGGGAGGAGGTGTAGATGGAGAATAGAAGGGGTCCAAGGACAGAGTCTTGGGGGACCCCAACAGAGAGGGGGAGGGAGGGGGAGGTGGCACTGTTGTAGGAAACGCTGAAGGAGCGTCGGGATAGGTAAGAGGAGAACCAGGAGAGAGCGGTGTCTCTGATGCCAAGGGAGAGTAGTTTATTAAGGAGGAGGGGGTGGTCAACTGTGTCGAAGGCCGCGGAGAGGTCCAGGAGGAGGAGGACAGAGTAGTCGCCTTTGGCTTTGGCGGTTAGTAGGTCGTTAGTGATTTTGAGGAGGGCGGTTTCGGTGGAGTGTAGGGGACGGAAGCCAGACTGTAATGGATCAAGGAGGTTGTTGTGAGTTAGGTGGGCGCTTAGGTGATCGTAGATTAGGCGCTCAAGGAGCTTGGAAGTGAGTGGCAACAGGGAGATGGGTCTGAGGTTGTTTGGGTCAGTGGGGTCCAGGGAGGGCTTTTTGAGTATGGGGGTGATGTGCGCATGCTTTAGGGGGGAGGGTAATGTGCCAGTAGTGAGGGAGAGATTGAAGATATGGGTGAGGGAGCGGATGAGGGAAGAGGGGGGTGACCGGAGGAGTTGAGAGGGGATAGGATCCAGGGGGCAGGTAGTGAGGAGGGCTTCTGAGAAGACCCTGGTGACTTCCTCAGTGGTAGCAGGGCTGAAGGAGTACAGTGCTGGGGGGGTTACGGTAAGCGGGGCCTTGGGTGTGGTGGGGGGCAGTGTGGTTGCGAGGTCAGGGGAGGGGAGAGAAGAGGGGGTGATAGGGGGGAGGCTAGGTGGGGAGGTAGATTGCGAGTTGACAATGTCCTTACGGATTGAGTCAATCTTGTTGTGGAAATGGGTGGCAATCTCGTGGGCGGTGAGTGAGGTACTGAGTGGAGGGGGGGGGGAGAGCAGGGAGTTGAAGGTGGAGAAGAGTCGGCGAGGGCAGGAGGAGAGGGTGTTGATCAGGTTTACAAAGTAGGCCTGCTTGGCGGCGTGGAGGGAGGAGGTGTAAGTGAGGAAGGCAGATTTGTAGAGGGAGAATGCATGAGGGGACCTGGTTTTGCGCCATAGTCTCTCCAGCGCGTGACGGCGATGTTTGAGGCATTTAGTGTGGTCGTTCTGCCATGGTTGAAGCGGTCTAGGTTTGATGTTGCGTGTGGTAAGGGGTGCCAGAGAGTCTAGGGCAGCTGACAGAGAGTCTTTGTACGTGGTGGTGGCTAGGTCAGGACATGACAGTGGAAGGATGCTGTCGTGTAGGTGGTCGGCAGCCAAGTGGAGGGGGGCCGGGTTCAGGTTGCGGCTGGTGATGGTTTGGCGCTTTTGGGGGGGAGTTGGGGGAAGGGGAGACGGAGAACGTGAGGAGGTGGTGGTCGGAGAGAGGGAAGGGGGTGTTAGTGAACTGGTTGAGGGTACAGAGGTGGGAGAAGAAGAGGACCAGGGTGTTCCCATCGATGTGGGTGGAGGATTGAGTGTATTGTGTGAGTGCGAAGGAGGATACACTTAAGTTAATTTCAGGGCACAAAAAAGCAATAAATAACCCATTTATTTGTAAAAATATAAAAGACGAGGTTGCAGCGAGTAAATAGATATCCAACATGTCAGACCTTAAGTTGACATGTTGGATACCTTTTGCCATGCATATATGTGGGGGTGCCTTAAAATTTTTCAAGGGGAGGAGTTATGTACTTAGGTGTAACGTTAATTCTTTACAATTAAAGAAAAACATTTTACTTAAGGGGACAAAGTCCTCTATGTGATGACTTTTGATGAGAGGTTCTCTTTATTGAGACATCCAGGGTCTAAAAGACCCCCAATGTCTCCCCTGTACTCCATTGGATGTAATGTAGAGCACATCGCACCGCATTATATTCTTTGCCATCCTCGATGGTCGGGAAATCTGTCATAAAGTCACTTCTGGGTCAGGACAAGAAGGGAGTGAACATCTCCTCCATCCCCTCTACCCTCCGGGACCCACTGAACCGGGTCCACAGATGGGCAAGCAGAGCCGGGGAAGCATAGTAGGTACAGGAGAGGATCACACACACGGGGTGGCAGAGGCTGGCACCTGAAAGGAGAGCCCTGCGGCTTGCCCTCAGCAGGGATAAAGATTAAAAACAATACTTGCCAGGTGGGGCTACAATACCTCTGGTGGGGCTCAGCCCCACTGTTCTTCATGACTAAATCATGGAGTAAATAAGGAAGTGCAGTACTTCTTGTGTTGGGAAGATGGTGATGAGTGATAGAGGGGATGGGGACCCTCGTCCTATAATCCCCTTATCACTGTCCCTCCTATAAAAGACAGTTCTGGTTGTTTCTTCACTCTCTGACCTCTGGTGGGGCTCAGCTCCACTGTTCTTTATGATTAAATCATGGAGTAAATAAGGAAGTGCAGTACTTCTTGTGTTGGGCAGATGGCGATGAGTGATAGAGGGGGTGGCAGCTCCCTCAGGCCTCTGCAAAGCCTTCTCATGCTGACGATATCCTGCCAAACACTTCCTTGGGACATGGAACACTACTCCTGAGGAATCACACTCCTAGTCTTCATAACCTCCTTCATAACTATGAGTAATCAAAAGGATATTGTCCTTTCTTGGAATGTCTGTGGCCTGCATGACCAAAGAAGAGAACGGCTGTCTCAATATTCCTCAGCCATCAAGACCCTTCCATTGTATGCCTTCAGGAGACTCACATGACTTTGGATACTCTTCATCTTTTGAAACGCTCTAAGTTTCCCCTTCAGTTCCATGCTGCACACTCTCAGTACTCTAGGGGCATGAGTATCATGGTAATGTCAGGGCTCCGGGAATGACCAGAGGTATGTGAACTGACGCAGGGAAACGCAGGCTTCAGATATAGTATAAACAATAAGACAATTTATTAACCACTTCCCGTCCGGCCGCTGTTTATAAACGGCAGGACGGGACACCTACAGGAGCGGGTTGCCGTCTCTAAACGGCACCTTGTATCTGAGGCTCGTGCGCGGCTCCTAGAGCGCGCACCCGCGAGCCCGATGATCGCCGAGTCCGACGGACACGGTGGATTACGTGACATGATATGGGACCAATGAAATCGGTCCCATACCATGTGATCAGCTGTGTCCAATAAGGACACAGCTTAAGTGTAAACAAAAGCCGCATGGTGCTGCTTCCGCCTCCTTCTCCTCTCACGGAGTTGTCTGTGAGAGGAGAAACAGCGAAGAAGAGGGTTGTAGCTAACTGCCCTCCACCTCAGTGACACCTGATCGCCCCTAAAGTGTCCCTGATCGCCCCTAAAGTGTCCCTGATCGCCCCTAAAGTGTCCCTGATCGCCCCACAAGTGTCCCTGATCGCCCCCACAAGTGTCCCTGATCGCCCCCACAAGTGTCCCTGATCGCCCCCACAAGTGTCCCTGATCGCCCCCACAAGTGTCCCTGATCGCCCCCACAAGTGGCCCTGATTGCCCCCACAAGTGGCCCTGATTGCCCAACAAGTGGCCCAGCAGTGTCCCTGATTGTCAGTGTCCCTGATCACCACATAGTGGCCCAGCAGTGTTCCTGATCGCCACAGTGTCCCTGATCGTCACAGTATCCCTGATCGCCGCAGTGGCCAAGCAGTGTCCCTGATCGTCACACAAGTGGCCCAGCAGTATCGCCGCAGTGGCCAAGCAGTGTCCCTGATCGCCACACAAGTGGCCAAGCAGTGTCCCTGATCGCCACACAAGTGGCCAAGCAGTGTCCCTGATCGCCACACAAGTGGCCAAGCAGTGTCCCTGATCGCCACACAAGTGGCCAAGCAGTGTCCCTGATCGCCACACAAGTGGCCAAGCAGTGTCCCTGATCGCCACACAAGTGGCCAAGCAGTGTCCCTGATCGCCACACAAGTGGCCAAGCAGTGTCCCTGATTGCCACACAAGTGGCCCAGAAGTGTCCCTGATTGCCGCAGTGGCCCAGCAGTGTCCCTGATCACCGCAGTGTCCCTGATTGCCGCACAAGTGGTCCAGCAGTGTCCCTGATCGCCGCAGTGGCCCAGCAGTGTCCCTGATCACCGCAGTGTCCCTGATTGCCGCACAAGTGGTCCAGCAGTGTCCCTGATTGCCGCAGTGTCCCTGATTGCCGCACAAGTGGTCCAGCAGTGTCCCTGATTGCCGCAGTGTCCCTGATTGCCGCAGTGGCCCAGCAGTGTCCCTGATCGCCACACAAGTGGCCCAGCAGTGTCCCTGATCGCCGCACAAGTAACCCAGCATTGTCCCCGATTGCCGCACAAGTGGTCCAGCAGTGTCCCTGATCACCACAGTGGCCCAGCAGTGTCCCTGATCACCGCAGTGTCCCTGATTGCCGCACAAGTGGTCCAGCAGTGTCCCTGATCGCCGCAGTGGCCCTGATTGCCGCAGTGGCCCAGCAGTGTCCCTGACCACCACACAAGTGGCCCAGCAGTGTCCCTGATCACCGCATTGGCCCAGCAGTGTTCCTGATCACCACACAAGTGGCCCAGCAGTGTCCCTGATCACCGCATTGGCCCAGCAATGTTCCTGATCACCACACAATTGGCCCAGCAGTGTCCCTGATCCCCACATTGGCCCAGCAGTGTTCCTGATCACCACACAAGTGGCCCAGCAGTGTCCCTGATCGCCGGATAAGTGGTCCAGCAGTGCCCCTGATCACCGAAGTGTCCCTGATCACCACAGTAGTCCAGCAGTGTTTCTGATTGCCACACAAGTGGCCCAGCAGTGTCCTGATCATCGCAGTGGCCCAGCAGTGTCCCTGATCGCCGCAGAAGTGGTCCAGCAGTGTCCCTGATCACCGCAGTGTCCCCGATTGCTGCACAAGTGGTCCAGCAGTGTCCCTGATCACCGCAGTGTCCCTGATTGCCGCAGTGGCCCAGATCACCACACAAGTGGCCAGCAGTGTCCCTGATCGCCGGACAAGTGGTCCAGCAGTGCCCCTGATCACCGCAGTGTCCCTGATCACCGCAGTTGCCCAGCAGTGTTTCTGATCGCCACACAAGTGGCCCAGCAGTGTCCCTGATCGCCACAGTGTCCCTGATCGCCACAGTGTCCCTGATCGCCACACAAGTGGCCCAGCAGTGTCCCTGATCACCGCAGTGGCCCAGCAGTGGCCCTGATCACCATACAGTGGCCCAATCAGTGTCCCTGATCACCTTACAGTGTCCCTGTTCATAAAGTGTCCCTGATCTCTGCCACACCAGTGGATCCTGTTCACTGCCATCGTCTGTGAGGAGAGAGATCCAGTACAGCTAACTGTGAGTAATTTTCAGCCTTTGCACAGAGTTTACACACACTCACAAAACATTGCCTGCCACCTCACTGTATCTCTGATTTTTGCCCAACAGTGACTAGTGTGAACCAACTGCAGCCAGATATCTGTCCCTCACTGCAACAACATCCTGATCACTGCCATACCAGTGGGTCCTGATCAGTGTCAAAAATATGGCCAAAAGATCATATACAAGCGAGGAGGCATTTCAAATTCTGAGTATGACAGATGAGAGTGACGGAGAACTTAAAACATACCTTGGGGTGTTTGCTTTCCAAAATGGGGTCTTTTTGTGAATAATTCCATTGCCCTGATGCTCCAGGACCTCCAAAACAGCAATAGGTAGTTAAGAAATTAGATGTGCGATCTTTGCCCTTAGAACGCTAACAGGTGCTTATTGGATGTGGAACCCCTCTATGTGGCCAGACTGTGAAAAAGTCTCACACATTTGGTATCACCATATTCAGGAAGAGTTAGAGAATGTGTTTTGGGGTGTAATTTTAAGTATGCCTATGCAGTGTATTAGAAATATCTCATAGATTGACAACTTTGTGTAGAAAAAAATACATTTTCATTTTCTTTTCGCATTTTCCAAAAACCTGTGGCAAAAAATGAAGTCTTCAGAAGACTCTGCATGCCTCTTAAAACATACCTTGGGGTGTTTGCTTTCCAAAATGGGGTCATTTTGTGGATAATTCCAGTGCCCTGATGCCCCAGGACCTCCAAAACTGTGATAGACAGTCAAGAAATTAGATGTGTAATTTTTGCCCCTAGAACGCCTAAGGGTGCTTATTGGATGTGGGGCCCTTCTATGTGGTTAGGCTGTGAAAAAGTTTTACACATGTGGTATCGCCATACTCAGGATGAGTAGCAGAATGTGTTTTGGGGTGTAATTGCAAGTATGCCTATGCCGTGTGAGAGAAAGAACTTGTTAAATGACAACTTTGTGGGAAAAAAAAAAGAATTTTTTTTACTTTCATCGTTTCCTTAAAAAATTGGCAAAAAATGACAACTTCAAAAAACTCCCCATGCCTCTCATTAAATACCTCAGACTGTCTACTTTCCAAAAAGGGGTTGTTTGGGGGGGTATTTGTACTGTCCTGGCATTTTAGGGCCCCAAGAAATTATATAGGTAGTCCGTGCATCAGGATTGATACATTTTCAAATATATCAAATATATATACCGTGGTCTGTGGACTCTATAACTTTCACAAAGACTAAATAATACACACTGATTTGGGTTATGTCTACCAACAAAATGTAGCACAATGGATTTTGGCCTAAATTTATGAAGAAAGTATATTTATTTGCAAAATTTAGTATCAAATACTAAGAAAAACATGTTTTTTTTCAAAATTTTCAGTCTTTTTTCATTTTTCTAGCAAAAAATAAAAACCCCAGTGATGATTAAATACCACCAAATTAAAGCTTTATTTGTTTGAAAAAAATGATAATAATTTCATTTAGATACAGTGTTGTATGCCTGAGTAATTGTCATTCACAATGTGAGAGCGCCGAAAGCTGAAAATTGGCCTGGACAGGAAGGGGGTAAAAGTGTCCGGACAGGAAGTGGTTAAAGACTAACAATACAAACATAAATGCAGTGCACCAAACCCCAAGCTAACACAAATACATACAACAAGATGAATCAAACCCAAACCTAAAAACTGATACAGATACACAGGTACATACACATATAGAGCACAACGTAGTCAGGCAGGACGGGTCGATAACTATCGGGCAGGTAGGTACAGGAGGAGCAGGCGGAGAGAATGGTCAGGGTCACAAGCCAGGGATCAAAACAGGAGAAGTCAGCAGAGGTCAGGATCAGACCGGGTCAGCAACAAGTCAGGCAGAGGCAGGACCAGGAACGCAGGTTACAAGATACAGGGGCCCATGGAAAAACACACACCAAGGCACAGACTGCAGGTCTGGCCATCCCTTAAATACACCTGTAATGAGCTTCAGGTGTTTGGCTGACTGCAGGGTTGAGTCTCTGATTGCTGAGAGCACCCGCTGGCCAGCCCTGGTACTGCAGCCCACAAGGCAGGTGAGTCCCACCGTTACTGGCAAGTCCATTCCTGGCAGTACCCCCCCCCTCAAGGAGCGGCCTCAGGATGCTCCAAACAGTCCTAGCTGGGCAAAATGTTCCACCACCCGGGTCTGGTAACTGGCGGGATATCAAAGACTGGCACATCGGGCTGGACTCCGGGCAGCGGCACATCGGGCTGGACTCCGGGCAGCGGCACATCGGGCTGGACTCCGGGCAGCGGCACATCGGGCTGGACTCCGGGCAGCGGCACATCGGGCTGGACTCCGGGCAGCGGCTCATCGGGCTGGACTCCGGGCAGCGGCACATCGGGCAGGACTCCGGGCAGAGGCACATGGGGCTGGACTCCGGGCAGAGGCACATGGGGCTGGACTCCGGGCAGAGGCACATGGGGCTGGACTCCGGGCAGAGGCACATGGGGCTGGACTCCGGGCAGAGGCACATGGGGCTGGACTCCGGGCAGAGGCACATGGGGCTGGACTCCGGGCAGAGGCACATGGGGCTGGACTCCGGGCAGAGGCACATGGGGCTGGACTCCGGGCAGAGGCACATGGGGCTGGACTCCGGGCAGAGGCACATGGGGCTGGACTCCGGGCAGAGGCACATGGGGCTGGACTCCGGGCAGAGGCACATGGGGCTGGACTCCGGGCAGAGGCACATGGGGCTGGACTCCGGGCAGAGGCACATGGGGCTGGACTCCGGGCAGAGGCACATGGGGCTGGACTCCGGGCAGAGGCACATTGGGTTGGACACCGGATCACCAGGCGGAGCAGCAGGCACCGGGCCACCAGGCGGAGCAGCAGGCATTGGGCCCCCAGGCGGGGCGCCGGGCCCCCAGGCGGAGCGGCGGACGCCAGGTCCCGAGGCGGGGCGCCGGGCCCTCGAGCAGAGCGACGAGCGCCGGGCCCTCAGGCGGAGCGACGAGCGCCGGGCCCTCAGGCGGAGCGGCGGGCGCCGGGCCTTCAGGCGGAGCGGCGGGCGCCGGGCCCTCTGGCGGAGCGGCGGGCACCGGGCCCCCGGGAGGGGCGGCAGGCACCAGGCCCCCGGGCAGAACGACGGGCATTGGGCCCCCAGGCGGAGCGGCGGGGGCCAGGCCCCCAGGCAGAGCAGCGGGCGCTGGGCCCTCAGGCAGAGCGGCAGGCACCGGGCCCCCAGGAGGAGCGGCAGGGCCCCCAGGCGGAGCAACGGGCGCCGGGCCCCCAGGTGGAGTGTTGGGCCCCCAGGTGGAGCGACGGGCGCCGGGCCCCAAGGCGGAGCGGCGGGCGCCGGGCCCCCAGGAGGGGCGGCAGGCATCGGGTCATCAGGCATGAAAACGGGCATCGGGTCACCAGGCATCAGGTCATTTGGCTCGCCAGCGGGCACCGCGTCATCTGGCAAGGCAGTGGGTTCCGAGTCAACTGGCATGACCGCGGGCACTGGGTCAGACATTGGATCGTCTGGCTTGACAGCGGGCATCAGGTCACCAGGCATCAGGTCATTTGGCTCGACAGCGGGCACCGCGTCATCTGTCAAGGCAGTGGGCACCGAGTCACCAGGCACGACAGCGGGCACCGGGTCATCAGGTACCGGATCGTCTGGCTCGACAGCAGGCACCGGGTCATCTGGCGCTGGATCGTCTGGCTCGACAGCGGGCATCGGGTCACCTGGCATGACAGCGGGCACTGGGTCATCAGGCATTGGATCGTCTGGCTCGACAGCGGGCATCGGGTCACCAGGCATGACAGCGGGCACTGGGTCATCAGGCATTGGATTGTCTGGCTTGACAGCGGGCATCGGGTCACCAGGCATGACAGCGGGCACTGGGTCATCAGGCATTGGATCGTCTGGCTCGACAGCGGGCATCGGGTCACTAAGGATGACAGCGTGCACCGGGTCATCAGGTACCGGATCGTCTGGATCGACAGCGGGCACCGGGTCATCTGGCGTTGGATCGTCTGGCTCGACAGCGGGCATCGAGTCACCAGGCATGACAGCGGGCACTGGGTCATCAGGTACTGGATCGACAGCCCGCACCGGGTCATCAGGCATTGGATCGTCTGGCTCGACAGTGGGCACCGCGTCACCAGGCATGACAGCGGGCACTGGGTCATCAGGCATTGGATCGTCTGGCTCGACAGCGGGCATCGGGTCACTAAGGATGACAGCGGGCACCGGGTCATCAGGTACCGGATCATCTGGATCGACAGCGGGCACTGGGTCATCAGGCATTGGATCGTCTGGCTCGACAGCGGGCATCGGGTCACCAGGCATGACAGCGGGCACTGGGTCATCAGGCGTGATAGGATCATCAGGCTGGATCAGTTCATCAGGCTGGATCAGTTCATCAGGCTGGATCAGTTCATCAGGCTGGATCAGTTCATCAGGCTGGGTACAGACATCAGGCTGGGTACAGACATCAGGCTGAAGTGCGGGTGCTGAGGCACCAGGCTGAACCACGGAAGGCAGGTTCTCAGACGGCAGGCTCACCGGTTTGGATACTGGCAGGATGGTATTGGTTGGGAAGAATTTTCGCTTTTTTCTGGTTTTAGTTACCGGAGCACTATAAGCGCAGGTTTGTAAACGGATGGAGCAGCTGAAGACAGAGAAGAGCTGGAGGATGGAACAGAGGAGGGAGCAGTTGCTACAGAGGACTTCTTTACAGGGTTAAAGGCAGGATAGGTGCAGCGAGTGGGAGCAGAGGACTGATATGTGGTAGTTAGCAGAGTATACTGGGCCGTCACTGGGGGTGCTGTCGGGGATGCAGGAAGAGTGCCTTGAGCAGAGGAATGATGTTGCAAGCTGACTGAGGCTGGGTGCAACAAGTCTGACCATGTCTGCAGTATGGGTTGAACAAAGCTCAGTTTACACAAAGCCTGTCTGGTCAAAGACTGCACTGCGTTTATACAATCCCTTAATACCTGTGGTGAACATGCAGAATAACGCTCCAGAAAGTAATCCACATCATCCTCTAATAACCATACCAGGGACTCTACCTGGTCGGCACTAAATGGCGGCAAAAAGTCATTCCTGCTTTCAGGGGCACCAGATGAAGCCAACTCAGCACAAACCTGAATCAATGGCTGCACCTCAGAGAATTCTGTGCCCTGATCTACTAGAACATGAGCGATCCGTATACATTCTAGCAGTTGATCCCGGGGATACTCCTTCAGAGTCTGATAAGCATACTCTCTGTCATCAAACACTAGCAGAGATAAATACACAACCTCATCAAGATCCATCCTTCCCAGCAACAAGCCAAGATGGCTTCCCTGTGCAGCCACTTCTGGTCAGGATTGGCCTTGGTGTAATGTCAGGGCTCCAGGGTGTGACCAGAGGTATGTGAACTGACGCAGGGAAACGCAGGCTTCAGATAAGTTATAAACAATATAATTTATTAAAGACTAACAATACAAACATAAACGCAGTGCACCAAACCCCAAGCTAACACAAATACATACAACAAGGTGAAACAAACCCAAACCTAAACTGATACAGATACACAGGTACATACACATATAGAGCACAACGTAATCAGGCAGGCCGGGTCGATAACTATCGGGCAGGTAGGTACAGGAGGAGCAGGCGGAGAGAATGGTCAGGGTCACAAGCCAGGGATCAAAACAGGAGAAGTCAGCAGAGGTCAGGATCAGACCGGGTCGGCAACAAGTCAGGCAGAGGCAGGAACAGGAACACAGGATACAGGGGGCCATGGAAAAACACACCAAGGCCCAAACTGCAGGTCTGGCCATCCCTTAAATACACCTGCATAATCAGCTTCAGGTGTTTGGCTGGCTGCAGGGTTGAGTCTCTGATTGCTGAGAGCACCCGCTGGCCAGCCCTGGTACTGCAGCCCACAAGGCAGGTGAGTCCCACCGTTACTGGCAAGTCCATTCCTGACAGGTTGTCAGAGGAGTACCTTTCATGGTTATCTCATCCAAAATAGATCCGTTGGGTCGTTATATATTTCTGTTATACAATTGGGACTCTCATTTATGTGTTCTTGCAAATATGTATGTACCTCCACCATTTCATATGGAGACGGTGAGATGTCTGTTTCAATTTATAGCCACCCATCCACAAACACCATTATTGGTAATGGGGGACATTAACACAGTTTTGGATACTTCCTTAGATCTCTTAAAAAATTATCCCCACTTGGCCCTAGACAAATCACTCCTTTTGAACGCCATATGAAGGAAATTGGACTCCGGGACTTATGGCAATCCCTCCACCCACTAGATGCTCAAATTTAATGTCACTCCTCGCTATCCCATATAGATTTGGCATTGGGTTCCGATCTGATTCTACCATATACACCTCAGGTGACCTCTTTAGCCAGGAGCCTATCTGATCATTCCCCAATGCATGTATCCTTGTCCCTGAAAAGGTCCTCTACATTTACATTGGGGAAGCTCAATCCATTCTGGATAACTCTCTTCACTGACTTAAAACATAAACAATTACAGGGCTTTCTACTTGGATACAGACATTCAACATCTCCTATGATTGTTTGGGATGCTTTGAAAGCATATATTAGAGGCATGTGTATCAAAGACATTTCCAGAATGAAGACTAACTTCAGACAGTGGGAGGTTGAGGCCGGCCAATCTGTAACTAAGGCAGAACAAGCCTATCTTAGCAATACCAACCCTGATACAGAGAGGGGGTGCTTGCAGCACAACAGTTTCTGCGCACTGTCCAACTTCAGCATGCTGAAAATAAACATTTTTTTCTTCTCAAACCTTGAGGAGGGGGAAAAGACGGGTCATATTCTCGCAATCATTGCAAAACTCAGTGACCATCTTGTCATATCTCTTCTTCAAAACTGTGTTCGACTCAATTGGTCACAGATACCCCCTCCATCTTACAAGGCTTTAGATCTTTTCATGAAACGCTCTACTCTCCCAAAGTGTCTTCTGACGACTCTAGTATGTGGGAGTTTTTAACACTTCCTCAACTTACTATTCAACAAAGGCAAAAGCTTAATGCACCACTCACTCCTGAAGACTTGCAGATGGCTGGAGCTTCATACCCCAATTCCAAGGCTCCCGGTGTAGATGGGCTGCTGATGGAAATTTACAAATAATTGGGGGAATACTTCTGCCTGAACTACTTAAAATACTCCAGGTGGCATTGGAACAGAACTCCCTCCCCATGTATGAGGCAATAATAGTCGTACTTGAAGGCGGGGAGGGACCCAACCTTAGCAGAATCCTACCGGCCCATATCGCTATTGAGCTCAGACCTCATAATTATTACTGAAGTACTGGTGACCAGACTGACTAGGGTTATCTCTACGCTTATTCACCCGGATCAGTCGGGTTTCATTCAGATCTACAGCAATCAATAGTCATAGGCTTTATCTTAACCTTCAAATCCCTTCTGATAATATGGGTGATGGCGATTTTGTCTCCCGACGCTCCTAAGGTGTTTGGCTGTGTAGAATGGAGATACCTTTGGCAAGTCCTTGTGAAATGTAACCCTGGGGGACACTTTCATTTCGTGGATTCAATGATTCTATCGTGCCCCGTCGGCCCGCATTCGGGTTAACAATGCCCTGTCCATCTCATTCACACTAGGCAGAGGGACACGGCAGGGCTGTCCTCTCTCCCCGCTGTTATTCGCTATAGTGATAGAACCTCTGGTGGCTGCCATTGGAGAGGGTCCGGGTTTATGGTTTTTGTAGAGGAGAGCAGATGGAGAAAGTAGCATTCTATGACGATGACACCCTTCTGTTTTTGGGTGATACATTTGCCTCATTGACACACCTAATGACATTTGGCTCCTTCTCCGGCTTCTCAATAAATTGGGATAAGTCCACCCTTCTCCCACTGGACACCCTTACACATCCCATACCACCTGAAGCTGCGCAGATTGAAATAGTGGCCTCCTTTATATATCTGGGTATTATCATTCACCCCACTCTATCGAAATATACAGATCTAAACTGACATCCATTCATTAAAACATTTCAACAGAAAACAACTAGCTGGACTAAACTCCCTCGATCCGTGGTAGGGAGGTGTAACTTAATCAGAATGATCTGGGCCCCTCAATGACTTTATATTCTGCACAACGTCCCTGTTTGGATTCCTATACGGATCTTTAGAAGATTTGATATGGTGTTTGGCTCCTTAATCTGGTGGATGCCACGCCTCGGATTGAACTAGAAACTCTACAGGAGGCTACAGATATGGGAGGCCCCGAGGTTCCCAATCCTTCTCTTTATTATATTGTGGCCCAGTTACAACACTTTCCAGCCTGGCAGGACAATCCACACCCAGACCCGGTCAGTTCACTTCTTCTAGGGATTGTGTCCACAGATCATTTAGTGGAATGCCTGGAAGCAGGTGAGTTCAAAGCCCTAGCACAGTTCCCCACTCTAGCACTGATTGACAGAATGTGGAGCAAGGCCAAATATTATTTCCAATCTCAAAGTTTTACCACATTCACACGTATCCTTAATAACCAGAACTACCCGGAGCTTCTTAACCCCTTCCATACCAGGCACATTACCCCCTTCCTGACCAGGCCAGTTTTCAGGTTTCAGCGCTCTCACACTTTGAATGACAATTGCGCGGTCATACAACATTGTACCCAAACTAAAATTTTATAATTTTCTTCACACAACTAGAAATTTCTTTTGGTGCTATTTAATCACCCCTGGGGTTTTTATTTTTTGCTAAATTAACAAAAAAAGACTGAAAATTAAAAAAAAAAAATGTTTCTTTGTTTCTGTTATAAAAGTTTGCAAATAAATAATTGTTCTTTATACATTTAGGCCGAGGTGTATTCTGCTACATGTCTTTGGTGAAAATAACCCAAATTATTATTTATGATTTAGTCTGTAGGGAAGTTATAGAGTTCACAAACTATGGGAGATATCTGAAAATTGATCAATCCTGAAATACTGACAGCCAATCTATTTTCTTGAGGTCCAAGAATGTCAGAACAGTACAGATATCCCCCAAATATCAGAACAGTACAGATATCCCCCAAATGTCAGGAAAGTACAGATATCCCCCAAATGTCAGAACAGTACAGATATCCCCCAAATGTCAGGATGGTACAGATATCCCCCAAATGTCAGGACGGTACAGATATCCCCCAAATGTCGGGACGGTACAGATATCCCCCAAATGTCGGGACGGTACAGATATCCCCCAAATGTCGGGACGGTACAGATATCCCCCAAATGTCGGGACGGTACAGATATCCCCCAAATGTCGGGACGGTACAGATATCCCCCAAATGTCGGGACGGTACAGATATCCCCCAAATGTCGGGACGGTACAGATATCCCCCAAATGTCGGGACGGTACAGATATCCCCCAAATGTCGGGACGGTACAGATATCCCCCAAATGTCGGGACGGTACAGATATCCCCCAATGTCGGGACGGTACAGATATCCCCCTAAAATGTCAGGACAGTACAGATATCCCCCAAATGTCAGGACAGTACATATATACCACAAATGACAGGACAGTACAGATATCCCCCAAATGTCAGGACGGTACAGATATCCCCCAAATGTCAGGACGGTACAGGTATCCCCCAAATGTCAGGACGGTACAGGTATCCCCCAAATGTCAGGACGGTACAGGTATCCCCCAAATGTCAGGACGGTACAGGTATCCCCCAAATGTCAGGACGGTACAGGTATCCCCCAAATGTCAGGACGGTACAGATATCCCCCAAATGTCAGGACAGTACAGATATCCCCCAAATGTCAGGACAGTACATATATACCACAAATGACAGGACAGTACAGATATCCCCCAAATGTCAGGACAGTACATATATACCACAAATGACAGGACAGTACAGATATCCCCCAAATGTCAGGACAGTACAGATATCCCCCAAATGTCAGGACAGTACAGATATCCCCCAAATGTCAGGACAGTACATATATACCACAAATGACAGGACAGTACAGATATCCCCCTAATGTTAGGACAGTACATATATACCACAAATGACAGGACAGTACAGATATCCCCCAAATGTCAGGACGGTACAGATATCCGCCAAATGTCAGGACAGTACAGATATCCCCCCAAAATGTCAGGACGGTACAGATATCTCCAAATGTCAGGACGGTACAGATATCCCCCCAAAATGTCAGGACGGTACAGATATCCCCCCAAAATGTCAGGACAGTACAGATATCCCCAAATGTCAGGACGGTACAGATATCCCCCAAATGTCAGGACGGTACAGATATCCCCCCAAAATGTCAGAACGGTACAGATATCCCCCCAAAATGTCAGAACGGTACAGATATCCCCCCAAAATGTCAGAACAGTACAGATATCCCCCAAATGTCAGAACAGTACAGATATCCCCCAAATGTCAGGACAGTACAGATATCCCCCAAATGTCAGGACGGTACAGATATCCCCCCAAAATGTCAGAACAGTACAGATATCCCCCAAATGTCAGGACGGTACAGATATCCCCCAAATGTCAGGAC
Organism: Staurois parvus; assembly: GCF_062004578.1. Taxonomy (NCBI): domain Eukaryota; kingdom Metazoa; phylum Chordata; class Amphibia; order Anura; family Ranidae; genus Staurois; species Staurois parvus. Next base: position 1,487,559 of record NW_028318366.1, read on the forward strand.
GGTACAGATATCCCCCAAATGTCAGGACGGTACAGATATCCCCCAAATGTCAGGACGGTACAGATATCCCCCAAATGTTAGAACGGTACAGATATCCCCCAAATATCAGGACGGTACATATATACCACAAATGTCAGGACGGTACAGATATCCCCCAAATGTCAGGACGGTACAGATATCCCCCAATGTCAGGACGGTACAGATATCCCTCAAATGTCAGGACGGTACAAATATCCCCCAAATGTCAGGACGGTACAGATATCCCCCAAATGTCAGGACGGTACAGATATCCCCCAAATGTCAGGACGGTACAAATATCCCCCAAATGTCAGAACGGTACAAATATCCCCCAAATGTCAGAACGGTACAGATATCCCCCAAATGTCAGGACGGTACAGATATCCCCCAAATGTCAGGAGAGTACAAATATCCCCCAAATTACCTCTTTTTGCAAAGTAGACAGTGTGACATATTTCATAAGAGGCATGCCAAGTTTTTTGAAGTTGTAACTTTTTTGTCATAATTTTTTGGAAAATGAAGAAATTAAAAAAAAATATTTTCACTATTTTTTTACATACTGTCACCAGTGCAGTACAGAATTATCATATAACTGGCATGGCGGTGATCAGGGACACTGACTGGTGACAGCACAAAAAAAAAATTGATAATTTTATTTTATTTTTGCCATATGGCGTAAACCCGGAGGGACGAGCTTTTCGCCCGGCTGCCATCTGGCTATAGGCTGGGTGGCAACATGTTAAACTGGAGGGGATGATCTCAGTGGAAAGAGTGTCTTGAGTGGGGAAGGGGTGACAACACTAGGGGAGAGAGTGTCCTCAGAAGGGGAGGGGGAAGGGTGTCCCTAGTGCAGGAAAGGAGGGGGAAGGGTGTCCCTAGTGCAGGAAAGGAGAGGGAGGGGTGTCTTCAGAGGAGGAAAAGAGGGGAATGGAGTATCCTCAGTGGAGAGGGTGTCTTTAGTGGGGGAGGGGTGTCCTCTGTGGGGGGGAGAAGGGGGTGTTCTTAGTGGAGGAGGGGAAGGGTTTTTTTTGGGTAAATGACACCAGATCAAAGTCCTCCTGAGAAGTTCCTAAAAAGACAACTGTCTTGTCTATGTAAAAAGATAACTTTAGCTGAACATTAGAAAGCACGGCGTATTCCAAGGGGTCTATGGGATAAACTGACCCCGGCTTTGTTTGTGGACAGGGAGGAGTTCAATGGTCTGTTTGTGGACAGGGAGGAGTTCAATGGTCTGTTTGTGGACAGGGAGGAGTCCAGTGGTCTGGTTACACAAGTCCTAAACAAGAGCTCCATTGTTCTCCAAGTCTCATTTCTCCAGAAGGAAGAAGCTGCTCTGGCTGTACAGATCACACAGGTGGAGTCTACACTGCAGTCTGCATTGTCAGCCGAGCAGCTGAAGGAGTCCAACATCTAACCATCTACTAATCAGGCGTACTCTTGGAGCACCACCTACACAAGACTCACCTTGTCCATCTAGACTGCTCACTAGAGCTTCTTCTACAGCCTCTGACCCATCACTTCCCTCCTCTGCTGGAGGCACTTTATTAGGATCTATAGAGGGACAACACCGACCTCGTATTGTACATCAGAATCAAGGAAACAGCAGAGATCCGGCCACAGGGGAGGTAGGAAACATCAACGCTGCAACAAGGGATCTCCCACTCATCCAACCATCCCAACAGATGATTCATCATCAACAGAAATAGACGGAATTCTCACCTTCTCCTCAGCTGGACTGACATCGGGTAAGATGGACCTTCTGGGGAAAGGTTTGGGCTTTAGCCCTAAAGGTATCATGAAGAAGTTTTTGTTGGCTCAGGACTTGTATAGATGTTTTAGGAATATTAGATTGAAGGGACATTATTCTTGGAGAGGCGATATTGAGGGATCATCTGTAGTCACACCACTGAGTAGGTCTGTCTGAGGTTTACAGACAAAATATACAAGTTTCCACCACCCACTACATATGCAGCAGCAGAAATGTTCCTTCATTTGGATGATAAAGATGGTGAAGTATGACAGTTAGAGATGAGCGAAGTATTCAAAAATTCGATTCGACTGATTCGGCGAATTCGTGGACAATATTCGATTCGAGTCGAATATATTCGCTGTGAATTTAACTTAAAAAAGGGTGTTTCTAGGCTTCAGAGAGACTTAATATTAGTGCAGAACACTGTACCTTTAATTTAAATGCCCTTGGAGTCTGCTGGGGATGAGAAATAATACTGTCAGTCAGTATGACATGCAGATGAGTGCCGTTGATCTTAGAATCACCGCACATTTCACTCATTTAGCCAGTCACGGGGCCAAAACCAGTGTTTGGAGCCACAGTGTGGCGGTGGAGGCAGCAGCAATGGGAGGCCATACAGCAACCTATGACAAAATGGAAACCAGCAGGAGTGTGAGGAGACCTGAAAGTGGCACATGGCAGAGTGGGAGCAATGGGAGGCGGTAAAGGGACCCAGGTCACACTGTGGGCCCAGCAGCAGCGTGACCAGGCGGTACGGGGGCCCATGGCAGATTTGGGGCCTGGCAGCACCTATGGGAGGCCTGTAATCTGCCAGAAACTTATGACAAAATGGAAAACCGCAGGAGTGTGAGGAGACCTCAAAGTGGCACATGGCAGAGTGGGAGCAATGGGAGGCGGTACAGGGACCCAGATCACACTGTGGGACCAGCATCAGCGTGACCAGGCGGTACGGGGGCCCATGGCCGATTTGACCTCGTTCATCCCATAGTCCTGCCGACTCACGAATAGCGTGGCCTCCTCAAAGGGCCTGAGCAAGCGCAGGTGTCACGCATGAGCTGCCAATGGCTGATATCTAAGTTACACAGGGAGTACCTTTATCCGCTTTTAACATCAGGAAATCTGTGATGGCCTTTCGCTGTTCGTAAAGGCGGTCTAACATATGTAGTGTTGAATTCCACCTTGTTGCAACGTCACAGCATGAGGAGTCGGTATGGGGGCCCATGGCAGATTACGTGCCTGGCAGCAGCAATGGGAGGCCCATAATCTGCCAGCACCCTATGTCAAAAAATTGAACACACCAGCAGTGTGAGGAGACCTGAAAGTGGCACATGGCAGAGTGGGAGCAATGGGAGGCGGTACAGGGACCCAGGTCACACTGTGGGCTCAGCAGCAGCGTGACCAGGCGGTACGGGGGCCCATGGCCGATTTGGGGCCTGGCGGCACCTATGGGAGGCCTTTAATCTGCCAGCAACCTATGACAAAATGGAAAACCGCAGGAGTGTGAGGAGACCTCAAAGTGGCACATGGTAGAGTGGGAGCAATGGGAGGCCGTACAGGGACCCAGGTCACACTGTGGGCCCAGCAGCAGCGTGACCAGGCGGTACGGGGGCCCATGGCCGATTTGGGGCCTGGCGGCACCTATGGAAGGCCTGTAATCTGCCAGCAACCTATGACAAAATGGAAAACCGCAGGAGTGTGAGGAGACCTCAAAGTGGCACATGGCAGAGTGGAAGCAATGGGAGGCCGTACAGGGACCCAGGTCACACTGTGGGCTCAGCAGCAGCGTGACCAGGCGGTATGGGGGCCCATGGCCGATTTGGGGCCTGGCGGCACCTATGGAAGGCCTGTAATCTGCCAGCAACCTATGACAAAATGGAAAACCGCAGGAGTGTGAGGAGACCTCAAAGTGGCACATGGCAGAGTGGAAGCAATGGGAGGCCGTACAGGGACCCAGGTCACACTGTGGGACCAGCAGCAGCGTGACCAGGCGGTACGGGAGCACATGGCCGATTTGGGCCCTGGCGGCACCTATGGAAGGCCTGTAATCTGCCAGCAACCTATGACAAAATGGAAAACCGCAGGAGTGTGAGGAGACCTCAAAGTGGCACATGGCAGAGTGGAAGCAATGGGAGGCCGTACAGGGACCCAGGTCACACTGTGGGACCAGCAGCAGCGTGACCAGGCGGTACGGGGGCCCATGGCCGATTTGGGGCCTGGCGGCACCTATGGGAGGCCTTTAATCTGCCAGCAACCTATGACAAAATGGAAAACCGCAGGAGTGTGAGGAGACCTCAAAGTGGCACATGGCAGAGTGGAAGCAATGGGAGGCCGTACAGGGACCCAGGTCACACTGTGGGACCAGCAGCAGCGTGACCAGGCGGTACGGGGGCCCATGGCCGATTTGGGGCCTGGCGGCACCTATGGAAGGCCTGTAATCTGCCAGCAACCTATGACAAAATGGAAAACCGCAGGAGTGTGAGGAGACCTCAAAGTGGCACATGGTAGAGTGGGAGCAATAGGAGGCCGTACAGGGACCCAGGTCACACTGTGGGCCCAGCAGCAGCGTGACCAGGCGGTAGGGGGGCCCATGGCCGATTTGGGGCCTGGCGGCACCTATGGAAGGCCTGTAATCTGCCAGCAACCTATGACAAAATGGAAAACCGCAGGAGTGTGAGGAGACCTCGAAGTGGCACATGGCAGAGTGGAAGCAATGGGAGGCCGTACAGGGACCCAGGTCACACTGTGGGACCAGCAGCAGCGTGACCAGGCGGTACGGGGGCCCATGGCCGATTTGGGGCCTGGCGGCACCTATGGAAGGCCTGTAATCTGCCAGCAACCTATGACAAAATGGAAAACCGCAGGAGTGTGAGGAGACCTCAAAGTGGCACATGGCAGAGTGGAAGCAATGGGAGGCCGTACAGGGACCCAGGTCACACTGTGGGACCAGCAGCAGCGTGACCAGGCGGTACGGGGGCCCATGGCCGATTTGGGGCCTGGCGGCACCTATGGGAGCCCTTTAATCTGCCAGCAACCTATGACAAAATGGAAAACCGCAGGAGTGTGAGGAGATCTCAAAGTGGCACATGGTAGAGTGGGAGCAATGGGAGGCCGTACAGGGACCCAGGTCACACTGTGGGACCAGCAGCAGCGTGACCAGGCGGTACGGGGGCCCATGGCCGATTTTGGGCCTGGCGGCACCTATGGGAGGCCTGTAATCTGCCAGCAACCTATGACAAAATGGAAAACCGCAGGAGTGTGAGAAGACCTCAAAGTGGCACATGGCAGAGTGGAAGCAATGGGAGGCCGTACAGGGACCCAGGTCACACTGTGGGACCAGCAGCAGCGTGGCCAGGCGGTACGGGGGCCCATGGCCGATTTGGGGCCTGGCGGAACCTATGGAAGGCCTGTAATCTGCCAGCAACCTATGACAAAATGGAAAACCGCAGGAGTGTGAGGAGACCTCAAAGTGGCACATGGCAGAGTGGAAGCAATGGGAGGCCGTACAGGGACCCAGGTCACATTGTGGGACCAGCAGCAGCGTGACCAGGCGGTACGGGGGCCCATGGCCGATTTGGGGCCTGGCGGCACCTATGGGAGGCCTGTAATCTGCCAGCAACCTATGACAAAATGGAAAACCGCAGGAGTGTGAGGAGACCTCAAAGTGGCACATGGCAGAGTGGAAGCAATGGGAGGCCGTACAGGGACCCAGGTCACATTGTGGGACCAGCAGCAGCGTGACCAGGCGGTACGGGGGCCCATGGCCGATTTGGGGCCTGGCGGCACCTATGGGAGGCCTGTAATCTGCCAGCAACCTATGACAAAATGGAAAACCGCAGGAGTGTGAGGAGACCTCAAAGTGGCACATGGCAGAGTGGAAGCAATGGGAGGCCGTACAGGGACCCAGGTCACATTGTGGGACCAGCAGCAGCGTGACCAGGCGGTACGGGGGCCCATGGCCGATTTGGGGCCTGGCGGCACCTATGGGAGGCCTGTAATCTGCCAGCAACCTATGACAAAATGGAAAACCGCAGGAGTGTGAGGAGACCTCAAAGTGGCACATGGCAGAGTGGAAGCAATGGGAGGCCGTACAGGGACCCAGGTCACACTGTGGGACCAGCAGCAGCGTGACCAGGCTGTACGGGGGCCCATGGCCGATTTGGGGCCTGGCGGCACCTATGGAAGGCCTGTAATCTGCCAGCAACCTATGACAAAATGGAAAACCGCAGGAGTGTGAGGAGACCTCAAAGTGGAACATGGCAGAGTGGAAGCAATGGGAGGCCGTACAGGGACCCAGGTCACACTGTGGGACCAGCAGCAGCGTGACCAGGCGGTACGGGGGCCCATGGCCGATTTGGGGCCTGGCGGCACCTATGGGAGGCCTTTAATCTGCCAGCAACCTATGACAAAATGGAAAACCGCAGGAGTGTGAGGAGATCTCAAAGTGGCACATGGTAGAGTGGGAGCAATGGGAGGCCGTACAGGGACCCAGGTCACACTGTGGGACCAGCAGCAGCGTGACCAGGCGGTACAGGGGCCCATGGCCGATTTGGGGCCTGGCGGCACCTATGGAAGGCCTGTAATCTGCCAGTAACCTATGACAAAATGGAAAACCGCAGGAGTGTGAGGAGACCTCAAAGTGGCACATGGCAGAGTGGAAGCAATGGGAGGCCGTACAGGGACCCAGGTCACACTGTGGGACCAGCAGCAGCGTGGCCAGGCGGTACGGGGGCCCATGGCCGATTTGGGGCCTGGCGGAACCTATGGAAGGCCTGTAATCTGCCAGCAACCTATGACAAAATGGAAAACCGCAGGAGTGTGAGGAGATCTCAAAGTGGCACATGGTAGAGTGGGAGCAATGGGAGGCCGTACAGGGACCCAGGTCACACTGTGGGACCAGCAGCAGCGTGACCAGGCGGTACGGGGGCCCATGGCCGATTTGGGGCCTGGCGGCACCTATGGGAGGCCTTTAATCTGCCAGCAACCTATGACAAAATGGAAAACCGCAGGAGTGTGAGGAGACCTCAAAGTGGCACATGGTAGAGTGGGAGCAATGGGAGGCCGTACAGGGACCCAGGTCACACTGTGGGACCAGCAGCAGCGTGACCAGGCGGTACGGGGGCCCATGGCCGATTTGGGGCCTGGCGGCACCTATGGGAGGCCTTTAATCTGCCAGCAACCTATGACAAAATGGAAAACCGCAGGAGTGTGAGGAGACCTCAAAGTGGCACATGGCAGAGTGGAAGCAATGGGAGGCCGTACAGGGACCCAGGTCACATTGTGGGACCAGCAGCAGCGTGACCAGGCGGTACGGGGGCCCATGGCCGATTTGGGGCCTGGCGGCACCTATGGAAGGCCTGTAATCTGCCAGCAACCTATGACAAAATCGAAAACCGCAGGAGTGTGAGGAGACCTCAAAGTGGAACATGGCAGAGTGGAAGCAATGGGAGGCCGTACAGGGACCCAGGTCACACTGTGGGACCAGCAGCAGCGTGACCAGGCGGTACGGGGGCCCATGGCCGATTTGGGGCCTGGCGGCACCTATGGGAGGCCTTTAATCTGCCAGCAACCTATGACAAAATGGAAAACCGCAGGAGTGTGAGGAGATCTCAAAGTGGCACATGGTAGAGTGGGAGCAATGGGAGGCCGTACAGGGACCCAGGTCACACTGTGGGACCAGCAGCAGCGTGACCAGGCGGTACAGGGGCCCATGGCCGATTTGGGGCCTGGCGGCACCTATGGAAGGCCTGTAATCTGCCAGCAACCTATGACAAAATGGAAAACCGCAGGAGTGTGAGGAGACCTCAAAGTGGCACATGGCAGAGTGGAAGCAATGGGAGGCCGTACAGGGACCCAGGTCACACTGTGGGACCAGCAGCAGCGTGGCCAGGCGGTACGGGGGCCCATGGCCGATTTGGGGCCTGGCGGAACCTATGGAAGGCCTGTAATCTGCCAGCAACCTATGACAAAATGGAAAACCGCAGGAGTGTGAGGAGACCTCAAAGTGGCACATGGCAGAGTGGAAGCAATGGGAGGCCGTACAGGGACCCAGGTCACATTGTGGGACCAGCAGCAGCGTGACCAGGCGGTACGGGGGCCCATGGCCGATTTGGGGCCTGGCGGCACCTATGGGAGGCCTGTAATCTGCCAGCAACCTATGACAAAATGGAAAACCGCAGGAGTGTGAGGAGACCTCAAAGTGGCACATGGCAGAGTGGAAGCAATGGGAGGCCGTACAGGGACCCAGGTCACATTGTGGGACCAGCAGCAGCGTGACCAGGCGGTACGGGGGCCCATGGCCGATTTGGGGCCTGGCGGCACCTATGGGAGGCCTGTAATCTGCCAGCAACCTATGACAAAATGGAAAACCGCAGGAGTGTGAGGAGACCTCAAAGTGGCACATGGCAGAGTGGAAGCAATGGGAGGCCGTACAGGGACCCAGGTCACATTGTGGGACCAGCAGCAGCGTGACCAGGCGGTACGGGGGCCCATGGCCGATTTGGGGCCTGGCGGCACCTATGGGAGGCCTGTAATCTGCCAGCAACCTATGACAAAATGGAAAACCGCAGGAGTGTGAGGAGACCTCAAAGTGGCACATGGCAGAGTGGAAGCAATGGGAGGCCGTACAGGGACCCAGGTCACACTGTGGGACCAGCAGCAGCGTGACCAGGCTGTACGGGGGCCCATGGCCGATTTGGGGCCTGGCGGCACCTATGGAAGGCCTGTAATCTGCCAGCAACCTATGACAAAATGGAAAACCGCAGGAGTGTGAGGAGACCTCAAAGTGGAACATGGCAGAGTGGAAGCAATGGGAGGCCGTACAGGGACCCAGGTCACACTGTGGGACCAGCAGCAGCGTGACCAGGCGGTACGGGGGCCCATGGCCGATTTGGGGCCTGGCGGCACCTATGGGAGGCCTTTAATCTGCCAGCAACCTATGACAAAATGGAAAACCGCAGGAGTGTGAGGAGATCTCAAAGTGGCACATGGTAGAGTGGGAGCAATGGGAGGCCGTACAGGGACCCAGGTCACACTGTGGGACCAGCAGCAGCGTGACCAGGCGGTACAGGGGCCCATGGCCGATTTGGGGCCTGGCGGCACCTATGGAAGGCCTGTAATCTGCCAGCAACCTATGACAAAATGGAAAACCGCAGGAGTGTGAGGAGACCTCAAAGTGGCACATGGCAGAGTGGAAGCAATGGGAGGCCGTACAGGGACCCAGGTCACACTGTGGGACCAACAGCAGCGTGGCCAGGCGGTACGGGGGCCCATGGCCGATTTGGGGCCTGGCGGAACCTATGGAAGGCCTGTAATCTGCCAGCAACCTATGACAAAATGGAAAACCGCAGGAGTGTGAGGAGACCTCAAAGTGGCACATGGCAGAGTGGAAGCAATGGGAGGCCGTACAGGGACCCAGGTCACATTGTGGGACCAGCAGCAGCGTGACCAGGCGGTACGGGGGCCCATGGCCGATTTGGGGCCTGGCGGCACCTATGGGAGGCCTGTAATCTGCCAGCAACCTATGACAAAATGGAAAACCGCAGGAGTGTGAGGAGACCTCAAAGTGGCACATGGCAGAGTGGAAGCAATGGGAGGCCGTACAGGGACCCAGGTCACACTGTGGGACCAGCAGCAGCGTGACCAGGCGGTACGGAGGCCCATGGCCGATTTGGGGCCTGGCGGCACCTATGGAAGGCCTGTAATCTGCCAGCAACCTATGACAAAATGGAAAACCGCAGGAGTGTGAGGAGACCTCAAAGTGGAACATGGCAGAGTGGAAGCAATGGGAGGCCGTACAGGGACCCAGGTCACACTGTGGGACCAGCAGCAGCGTGACCAGGCAATACGGGGGCCCATGGCTGATTTGGGGCCTGGCGGCACCTATGGAAGGCCTGTAATCTGCCAGCAACCTATGACAAAATGGAAAACCGCAGGAGTGTGAGGAGACCTCAAAGTGGAACATGGCAGAGTGGAAGCAATGGGAGGCCGTACAGGGACCCAGGTCACACTGTGGGACCAGCAGCAGCGTGACCAGGCAATACGGGGGCCCATGGCTGATTTGGGGCCTGGCGGCACCTATGGGAGGCCTTTAATCTGCCAGCAACCTATGACAAAATGGAAAACCGCAGGAGTGTGAGGAGATCTCAAAGTGGCACATGGTAGAGTGGGAGCAATGGGAGGCCGTACAGGGACCCAGGTCACACTGTGGGACCAGCAGCAGCGTGACCAGGCGGTACAGGGGCCCATGGCCGATTTGGGGCCTGGCGGCACCTATGGAAGGCCTGTAATCTGCCAGCAACCTATGACAAAATGGAAAACCGCAGGAGTGTGAGGAGATCTCAAAGTGGCACATGGTAGAGTGGGAGCAATGGGAGGCCGTACAGGGACCCAGGTCACACTGTGGGACCAGCAGCAGCGTGACCAGGCGGTACGGGGGCCCATGGCCGATTTGGGGCCTGGCGGCACCTATGGGAGGCCTTTAATCTGCCAGCAACCTATGACAAAATGGAAAACCGCAGGAGTGTGAGGAGACCTCAAAGTGGCACATGGTAGAGTGGGAGCAATGGGAGGCCGTACAGGGACCCAGGTCACACTGTGGGACCAGCAGCAGCGTGACCAGGCGGTACGGGGGCCCATGGCCGATTTGGGGCCTGGCGGCACCTATGGGAGGCCTTTAATCTGCCAGCAACCTATGACAAAATGGAAAACCGCAGGAGTGTGAGGAGACCTCAAAGTGGCACATGGCAGAGTGGAAGCAATGGGAGGCCGTACAGGGACCCAGGTCACATTGTGGGACCAGCAGCAGCGTGACCAGGCGGTACGGGGGCCCATGGCCGATTTGGGGCCTGGCGGCACCTATGGAAGGCCTGTAATCTGCCAGCAACCTATGACAAAATGGAAAACCGCAGGAGTGTGAGGAGACCTCAAAGTGGAACATGGCAGAGTGGAAGCAATGGGAGGCCGTACAGGGACCCAGGTCACACTGTGGGACCAGCAGCAGCGTGACCAGGCGGTACGGGGGCCCATGGCCGATTTGGGGCCTGGCGGCACCTATGGGAGGCCTTTAATCTGCCAGCAACCTATGACAAAATGGAAAACCGCAGGAGTGTGAGGAGATCTCAAAGTGGCACATGGTAGAGTGGGAGCAATGGGAGGCCGTACAGGGACCCAGGTCACACTGTGGGACCAGCAGCAGCGTGACCAGGCGGTACAGGGGCCCATGGCCGATTTGGGGCCTGGCGGCACCTATGGAAGGCCTGTAATCTGCCAGCAACCTATGACAAAATGGAAAACCGCAGGAGTGTGAGGAGACCTCAAAGTGGCACATGGCAGAGTGGAAGCAATGGGAGGCCGTACAGGGACCCAGGTCACACTGTGGGACCAGCAGCAGCGTGGCCAGGCGGTACGGGGGCCCATGGCCGATTTGGGGCCTGGCGGAACCTATGGAAGGCCTGTAATCTGCCAGCAACCTATGACAAAATGGAAAACCGCAGGAGTGTGAGGAGATCTCAAAGTGGCACATGGTAGAGTGGGAGCAATGGGAGGCCGTACAGGGACCCAGGTCACACTGTGGGACCAGCAGCAGCGTGACCAGGCGGTACGGGGGCCCATGGCCGATTTGGGGCCTGGCGGCACCTATGGGAGGCCTTTAATCTGCCAGCAACCTATGACAAAATGGAAAACCGCAGGAGTGTGAGGAGACCTCAAAGTGGCACATGGTAGAGTGGGAGCAATGGGAGGCCGTACAGGGACCCAGGTCACACTGTGGGACCAGCAGCAGCGTGACCAGGCGGTACGGGGGCCCATGGCCGATTTGGGGCCTGGCGGCACCTATGGGAGGCCTTTAATCTGCCAGCAACCTATGACAAAATGGAAAACCGCAGGAGTGTGAGGAGACCTCAAAGTGGCACATGGCAGAGTGGAAGCAATGGGAGGCCGTACAGGGACCCAGGTCACATTGTGGGACCAGCAGCAGCGTGACCAGGCGGTACGGGGGCCCATGGCCGATTTGGGGCCTGGCGGCACCTATGGAAGGCCTGTAATCTGCCAGCAACCTATGACAAAATGGAAAACCGCAGGAGTGTGAGGAGACCTCAAAGTGGAACATGGCAGAGTGGAAGCAATGGGAGGCCGTACAGGGACCCAGGTCACACTGTGGGACCAGCAGCAGCGTGACCAGGCGGTACGGGGGCCCATGGCCGATTTGGGGCCTGGCGGCACCTATGGGAGGCCTTTAATCTGCCAGCAACCTATGACAAAATGGAAAACCGCAGGAGTGTGAGGAGATCTCAAAGTGGCACATGGTAGAGTGGGAGCAATGGGAGGCCGTACAGGGACCCAGGTCACACTGTGGGACCAGCAGCAGCGTGACCAGGCGGTACAGGGGCCCATGGCCGATTTGGGGCCTGGCGGCACCTATGGAAGGCCTGTAATCTGCCAGCAACCTATGACAAAATGGAAAACCGCAGGAGTGTGAGGAGACCTCAAAGTGGCACATGGCAGAGTGGAAGCAATGGGAGGCCGTACAGGGACCCAGGTCACACTGTGGGACCAGCAGCAGCGTGGCCAGGCGGTACGGGGGCCCATGGCCGATTTGGGGCCTGGCGGAACCTATGGAAGGCCTGTAATCTGCCAGCAACCTATGACAAAATGGAAAACCGCAGGAGTGTGAGGAGA